>NC_056738.1:497219186-497302612 GCF_019279795.1 Protopterus annectens
GAAGTGGCAGGTATCGGGGGCTGCGAAAGCACCTCACTGTGTACCGGCGAACTGGCTTAGAAGCGTCGTCGGCAGCTTTGGACCTAGGCGGCCTGTCTCTATCTTTGTGTTTTTTCAGAATGTTGGTAGTCTGATGGCTTACCGAAGACAAATTTGGATAATTGAACAGAGTACCAAAATATTTTTGAAGCAAAAATATACAGACTAAGAATATAAATCCAACCACGAATAATAGTATTCCCAGCGGTACAAATACCTCTCTGCTTACAATAAAAAGTATAACGAAAAGTCCAAACAACAAAGCTGAGAGGTAACCAAAAGCACACGTAGAAATCCAGCATAAAATGTACGATAAATGAGGAACTGACCATGATATAGAAATAAAATAAAATCTTGTTTACTAAAATAACTGGTAAGCGCTTTCACTGTAGCTTCATCAGACCATTAAAATTTAAACTCTTACTTCACACAATTTATAAACTCCATTTGATGACTCAAGCAAGTTACTTAGCCCATTTAAAGGGACATCACTAAATACATCTTATAACATAGTATGCATTACAAAGAATTATTAAAACATTATCTATCACGATAAATTCTGTTTAATATATACAGCGCTTACTTTTTTCATATGTGCGCATCATGATAATACTGTATAACATGCACTTTGAATGTTAAATAATCTATGTACTAGTTTTGTAAAAATCTAGTAATATTAATTCACACTTCATTATTTAAAATACTAATTGTTATGGTGCATAACATAACACTAAAACAATGAAGAATGACTGTCATAACTGTCAAAAATGTTCCACAGGAAGTTCTCAAACTGCAGTCTGGCAAAGATAGAGTTCCAGAATCCTCGCCATGCAATAACTTCAGCTTCCAGACGGAGAAACTCCGGGTCTTCAGATGAACACATCTAACCTTTTTTTTCTTTGCAGGAAACTCCCGTGAAGGAGACAGATTCACCCCAGCAGGAGGTCTCTTTCCCAGGCTATCATGAGAAGAGCCTCCCAGAGTACCTTTCAAACCCAAAGACTGCTCTACCATGCCCAGATAAGAATGAAATAGCAGCAGAGGACATGGTCTACTCCAAGTCCACTGTGGCTAAAGGGGCTACACCACAAGAATCCAGAATATTAAGCGAGAGCTGAGGAACAAACATCTGCCACTACAGAGTGGCCCACCAACAGATGAGGCACTGAGCTTGTGGCAGCAACAGCAAGGGCACCTTAATGTGCATTTTTATTATTAGATATTGCAGAAGCACCAGAAGGACCAGAGCGAGTATCCATGCCGTAGTGGAAGATAAAGCCAAACTGCAGGTAAGATAGAAAGAGCCAGTTGGAAGACTTATCAGGCATCGTTATCACGCAGCATGCACTCACTTCCCCCACACTCACTTTTCAAAAGAGAAGCACAAACCGTATAGAAAAAATCCCTGTTAGTACTCGGTCCTTTTTCTGAAGTGCCCTAACAGAATGAATTGAAGGCAAGATGTCATGAGCTGTACACAAAGAAAATACATTTCCTGCCCTGTAAAACATCCTGATCCTTAAAACTTAACACAAATAAAGTTCACATGCAGCACAATTCATCTCAGCCCGCAAAACTTAAATATGCCCTTTTCTAAAATCAGTCCGACAGAAAACTTTATGTACTGAAAAAAATATGCTGGCTTTCTTAAAGGCAAAAATACAGCTTTTAGACAGCTACTAGAAAAAACATTTTCTTAGGAAATCATTTGTGTGTGGAAGGGCTCCCCAATGGGACTTATCTACCCGAAATGAAGCTTGAAGGAAATTACTGCTCATGTAAAGCCTCAGAACAGTTCTCTCTCAAAGCTGCAAGAAAGTACGTAAGTTATCTACATTGACTAATGATTTTCCTCTATGGGGCTACCCAATCAGACTGGAGATGTGGGAGGGAACCAGAGCTTTGTACACAAGACCGCAACAGTGAAAATTATGTGTTTTGTGAGTGTAACGACTTGGCAGATTATAAAATTCCCAAGGATACTCAAACGTGTTGCGAGAGCAAATGGCTGTAGCAAAGGAAAAGCTTCTTTTCTGTTGGGACTCAAAAATCTCAATTGCTTATACATACAAGGACTTGCTAAGAATAATCCTATTGGCAACCAGAAAGTACAGCTGTATACACTTACCATAAAATGTAGATGTTAAAGTGTATTCACTGTCGCATTCATCACATTTTGGTTATCTGCCTGCAGGTAGCCCGCAGTCGGCCCGGATACCAGAGTCTTGGGATTTCTGCATTGGATGCTGGTCTTCCAGGACGTCAGGGGGTATGAAAAGTATAGTTGTGTACCTACCATAAATGTAGATGTTAAGAGTGTATTCACGGTTGCAGTCATTACGCTTGGGTTATCTTGCTGGCAAGGCTACCTGCAGTTGGCCAGAATTCCTAAGTCTAGGTCTGGCGTCGGTTGCTGTCGCCTCTTCCCTGACGTCAGTGCGCCAGGGGTATAAAAGATGCCCCAGATGTCTGGTGCCCCCAAATAGGAAGGCTGAAAAAAATAACACCAAAAAGCATGCATGCACATTCCTTCATCTACAAGCAAATACACCACATAGGTTGTATAGAGTTGAGAAGTACAGAAAAGTCCCAGCAATGAAAAGGGGGATGGTGGGTGGGTAACCTGGACTGCAGCAGTGAACACTCGAACATCTACATTTATGGTAGGTACACAACTGTACTTTGTTCGTGTTTCACTGTTGCAGTCATTACACTTGGGTTGAATCCCAAAGCTGAGGTTGGGTGGCTGGGCCTAAACAGGATTAGGAGAGGCTACCAGGCCCTGCAGAACTGCAGTGGCAAAGCCTGCTCTGGATTTAGAGTAGAGAGGTAAGTGGTAGTTCTTGGTGAAAGTGTGCACTGAACTCCAGGTTGCAGCCTCTAAAATGTCTTTGGTTGGTACTCCTCTGAGGAAGGCTGTTGAAGAGGCTGCTGCTCTGGTTGAATGTGGCCTAACACCCTTAGGCACTGGCTTGCCATGTTGTGAATAGCAGAAACGAATGCAGTGTCCTATCCATTTTGAAATAGGATGCTTGGAGACCGGTTTTCCTTGTGATCCTGCAGCATAAGCTACAAACAGTTGCTCAGTTTTTCTGAAAGCTTTTGTTTTGTCGAAGTAGAATCGGAGCTGTCTGTATGTCCAAAGCGTGCAGAAGTCTCTCCCCTTTATTCTGAGGATTTTGATAGAAAGTTGGCAAATGAATGGTTTGGTTAAGAGCCACACTGGAAACCACCTTTGGCATAAATGTTGGGTTTGTCCTTAGAGAGACCCTGTCCTGGTGAAAAATGATGAAAGGTTCCACTGCCATTAATGCCTGTAACTCTTCTTGCTCAAGTTATTGCTAGGAGCAGAGCAGTTTTCCATGATAAGAATTTTATATCAGCTGTGTTGGCTGGCTCAAAAAAAGGCAGTGTGAGCTTTTCTAAAACAAAATTGAGGTCCCAAGTAGGTATTGGTGCTCTCCTTGGGGGTCTTGTTTTTTGCCCCTCTGGGGTACTCTCTTAATAGTGGATGTGAAAAAAATAGGAGGTTCCGTATTGTAATGAGCTGAAATGGCGGAGGCATGGATCTTAATAGATGAGAAGGATAGGCCTCTCAATTAGGTATTGTAAAATCTGAGGTATATTTGGAACAAGTGGTTCGAGCCCTTGTGCCTGGTTCCAAGCACAGAATCTCTTCCATTTTTCAGCATAAGATTTCCTAGTGCTGGGCCTCCTGGCTTCTAAAATGACACTCATAACAGCTTTAGACAGGTGTGGTCCGAGTGGCTATATTATCTGCCATGCAGCCAGATTTAAGGTTCTGAGTTGACCGTGCAGAATCAGTTAGTTATGTACTTACCATAACGATCGATGTATGTGGTCCAACTTGCCTACATTCCTTACTCACAGGTTCGGAGCAGAGAATCGGCTCAGACTTGGCAAAACTTTCTAGCACGAAGTCTCTAATTGGCTGGGCTAACCTGGTATCCCAGGGTGCACCTCGCCCTAGCCCCAGATCTTGTTTGCAATCATAACAATCATAACACTCATAACCCATACTCAAACACTGGAAGAAAATCCAGCCAGATAGGGGAACAAATCACTGACCTTGAAGGGTCCACGGAGCCAAAAATTCTTCCAATTCCTCTAGGAAGGGGGCAGGTGGGAGGGTACGTAGGAATGTAGGAGTTATGGACCACATACATTGATCGTTATGATGAGTACATAACTAACTGATATGTGGTCCTATCTTGCCTACATTCCTTACTCACGGGACAGCGTCCCCAGCACCTTTATCCTGGGAGGCTCATAAGAAGATACTCCTGAGAACCGTGGTACCAAAGGAAGCCCGACCCCTAGAAGCCACGTCCAGCTTGTAATGAGTTATGGAGAAGCCCAAGTTGCCGCAGCACAAAACATCATCCAAGGAAAGTCTAGCATGGAAAGCTACCGACGTAGACATAGCCCTGGTAGAATGAGCCTTGATGGGAAAGGGTAAAGTTCTGTCTGCTGACGAGTAAATTAATGAAATACAGTCTCTGATCCATTTAGAAATAGTGCACTTGGAAATAGGACTACCTGCTCTGCTCTCTGAAAAGGACACAATTGATCAGATTACCTAACTTGCTTCGTCCTATGTAAATAAAATCTCAGTTGTCTGTGCACATCCAAATGATGCAACCTGAACTCTGCTTTATTGGAAAAGTTCGGAAAAAGCACTGGTAGCTCAATAGATTGATGATTGACCAGGGATGACACCTTCGGGAGAAAAGACGGGTTAAGCCTGAGAGACTCTGTCCTTGTGAAAGAACAAATATGGAGGTTTAATGGACAAGGCTTGAAGTTCTGATACCCTCCTGGCCGATGTAATGGCCATCAGAAAAGCAGTCTTCCAAGATAAGAACTTCAAGTCGCAACTGGCAGCCGGTTCAAAGGGTGGTGATGTAATAGCTTGCAACACAAGGTTCAGGTCCCATGGCAGTACAGGCTCAGAAACTGGGGGACGAAGTAACCAATCGCCTTTTAGAAAAGCTTTACAGAGCTTGTGGCCCATAAGAGAGGGCTCATAAGATGTGTGAAAATTAGAAATTGCGGCCAACTGTACTTTAATGGTAGCAGGCACGGAGCCCTGACAGAACATGGCTAAAAAATCCAAGACTGACGGAATAGGGGCTGTGAAGGGATCCAACCCTTGGGCCTGAGCCCAAATGGAGAATCTCCTCCATTTGCTGGAATAAATCTTCCTGGTGGAAGACTTATGAGAAGCCAAAATGTGCACTACTTCAGGAGAAAAGGAATGTAGCCCGACTAGGGATGGAACTGGAACAGCTATGCTGTCAACCTGAGGGTTCGCAGGGATGGATGAAGTTGTCCTGACATGTGAATCACGAGGTCCGGCACTGGGTCCAGAGTCCACGGACCGTCCAGTGTGTACCGTTGAAGAAAGGGGAACCATACTTGTCAAGGCCAGTGTGGAGCAATAAGAATCATCCTGCTTCCCACGGATATGGCTTTCTCTATCACTCTTGGCAACAGAAGAAAACTGAGGGAAAGCGTAGACCAGACCGGGGGGGGGGGTCACTCATTAGCTAGAGCCATCCCTGGGCGATTCCCCCTATGGGGGGAATCAGAGTGAAGTACTTGCTGCATTTGGCATTGTGGGGGCTGGCGAAGAGATCACAGCAAGGCTGACCCCACTTTTTGAAGATCTGAACCGCCACTCGGTTGCTCAGAGACCACTTGCGAGGCATCAGAATAGCTCTGCTTAGCCTGTCCGCTATCACGTTGGACCTCCCCGGAATGTGCGTTGCCACTAGAAACCGTTGGGAAGACACTGCCCACTGCCACACTCACATGGCCTCTCTGCAGAGGGGGTAAGATTTGGTTCCCCCCTGCTTGTTCAGGTACAACACCACGGACATGTCCGAGTGAACTGCAATCGTTCCCAGTGGTAGAAAGTCCTGGAGTGCTCGCAACACCAGAAACACCGTTCTCATCTCCAGAACATTGATGTGCAAGTGTACCTCGTGGTCTTGCCAGGTGCCTTTGACCGTCCTGCCTAGATAATGCCCCACCCACCCCATCTGGGAGGCGTCCGTGGTCACCGTAGCCACTGGAGACATAGGAACCAAGCTCCTCCGTCTGTCCAAATTGGAGGAGCGTAGCCACCAGAGGAGGTCCTGTTTGCATCGCTCCGTGAGAAGTATCAAGTGGGGAAAAAGGAAGTTTTTGAAAGGACTAATGAACCGCCAGGAGCCACTGTAAAATCCGCATGTGTAACCTGGCCAGGGGTACCAGCATGATGATGGAGGCCATGGATCCCAAGAGCTGAAGAACTAACCTGGCCTGAACTTTTCTGAGGGGCAACAGTGCATGGATCGGAGACTGCAACACCCTTATCCTGTGGCAGAAAGGTGCGCATCTGAATAGAGCCTATAAAAACACGCTGCGAGGGCTGCAAGGCAGACTTATCCCAGTTCAAAGTAATTCCTAGACGTTGGCAAAGTGAGATGGTAGTCTCCTTGGCTTGAATGAGCAGATGCCTGGTGGGGGCGGCGAGAAGCTAGTCGTCCCGGATACGGAAACACCTGGAATCCTAGACGTCTCAGGTGAGCAGTTACCACTGCCGAGCACTTGGTAAACACCCTGGGGGCTGTGGTGAGACCAAAGGGCAGGGCACGAAACAGGAAGTGACTGGCTCCTAGCCGGAAGCGTAAATGACTCCTGGATGCCTTTTCCATTTTGATGTGGTAGTAGGCATCCTTGAGATCAATGGAGCACATCCATACTCCTTTCTCCAGCAGTGGAAAAATGGACTGAAGTGTGACCATTCAGAACGTAGCGACTGAGTCGACTGAGATCCAGAATGGGTCTCAGGTCCCTTGTTCTTTTCAGCACCAAAGAGAGTCGTGATTAAGTTCCTGATCCGACATGGTCTGAGGGGACTGGTTGGAGGACTCCTTTTTCTAGCAGCTTTGCCACTTCTAGTGCTGCTTGATCCCTTTGACTGGGTGGGACGTCTGGGATCCTTCTGAATGGAGGGGGTGTCGACGCAAAGGGAATAGTGTAACCCCCGGTAACTATTCGAATCACCCAAAGATCCTGGGCGATGCTCTCCCAGGCTTCCGGATGCAACGAAATTCGGCCCCCAACTGGCTCCGGAATAGCACAGTCAGGCAATACCTCAGGAATGCTGGAAGGAAGAGCCGTGAAAGGAATCGCGGTCTCCCGAGTTGTGGGGGCCCCCTCTGCCTCTAGGACGGCATCTTCCAGAAAAGTCCCCCCCCCTGCCTCTGGAGGGGGACTCGCCTTGAGCCGTGGGAAAGGACCTCAGACTTTTTGAACCACATTTTTCCCCCCTCTCTGAGCCTTGGGATAATGCCTAGAAGGGACAGAAACAGGCCCCTACGGCAGATAGGGTCTTTCCCTCCTGTTTCCATCTGGTGAGTGTCTTTCACTTTGGGTCCGAAGAAAGAGGACCCATCAAAGGAGGAGTCAGTGAAGACAGACAAAGGCCTCTGCAAAATGACACAGGCGCATCCAGGCTTGCCTTCTGAGAGCTACGCCTGAGCTAGCTGCCCTACTCACCCCTTCAACTGCATAAGATATGAGCCTCATGGACGAGTTGACAATGGACCCTAGGGTAGACAACTGGGAGTTAACAGTCTGCGTTACCACCTCAGGCATGTTACCCGTCAGAGCATCTCCTAGCTCCTTCAGGAGATCTCTTTGGTGCCGAGTGAAATGACAGAGGTAATTCAACGACCGTGAAGGTCGCCAAAGACAGGGTACGCTTCCCATACCGGTCCATACTCCTGGACTCCTTGTTAGGAGGGTGGACTGAAGAAGCCTCTGCAACTTCCTGCTGAGTGGCTGCCACCATCAAGGCATCTACCAAAACCCTTTTGGTAAGAAACTCTTTGCCCGGGGGAGCAGACAAGAACTTGTTTCGACATCTGGGCACCGGTTCCACGGAATCAGGGTTCTCCCACAACCTTTGACAAATCAAGTCTAGGAGTTAGAAGGGTGGAGACACCCAGGAGGCGGAGGGTTGAGCTCCGAAGGCCTTGAGGAATACAGACTCCTCAGAGGGGGTCTTGGAGGGCCAGTTGCCTCTCTCTCTCAAAACCTCCAAGATGTCTGAGAAAGAGACATCGGAGGACGACTTGGGGGATCCCTCTGATTCCAGTCAGTATCGAAGTGAGTGACTCTTCCTGGAAGTTGATGTGCTTCCTCTTGCATGACTTCTTACCGGGAGGCTCCTCATGCACCGACTGAGGGGCCCTCAGAAAGTACGGGACTGCTCAAGGGGGTATCCCCAGACCTTCAGGCTCCACCATCCATGGAGAGGGGGGCATCAGAGGCTCTAGCTGGGGTGTAAGGGGACGAAGTGACCAAACCAGGTGATGTACTTGACAACCTGGCCAGGGCACTCCTCATGGCTTTGAAGGCTGGTCCCACTGGATCAGAGGACCGACCAGTCTCTGAGACCACAATCGGAGTAGAGATTCCCCGAGCTGAAGCACAGAGAGGGAGGCTCAGAACCGACAGGAGTCCCGAGGCATCCCCCTTGGGTCAGACTGAGGAAACCAGAGTGCCAAAACCAGAGGACGGAGCCGACCTGGTAGGAGCCAAAGCCAGCTCCAATAGACTCGCTCGTGGTATCTGAGCAGACACCAGAACATCACTCGGCGCGGGGCCCTCCAGCTCCGACAACACATAGGTGTTCGGAGGAGGAATCATCGAAACAAGCATGGGAACCGGCTCCAGAGCTGACTGGGTCAAAGCCGAAAACAATTTTGCTAATACCGGCGACTGTAGGAGCCTCTGAACCACCCTATCCACATCCAAATCAGACAGCCTAGAGGATTTGGAAGAAATAGAGGGAGATCTATCTCCCGACTGGAGACTCTTGCCTGACACTGGGTGACATGCTCCGAAGAGGGTCCAATAATATCGGAGCAGAGGTCGACCCCAGTACAACAGATACCTCCTGCGGCCCAAAGGACAATGGAGCCGAGGATGCAGTGTCCATTTCAGAGACACTCTCCTTCGGCCCAGAGGACGGAGGAGCCAAGGAGGAAGTATCCAATTTACAAACCTTCTCCGATGGCTCCGAAGAAGCAGACTGAGCCGGAGATCTTTTCTTGGCCTTAGGACGCTTAGACTTGGTACTAGAAGGCGAGTACGGCTCCAAGGCCCCTTTCAAAGAAGAGCTTGATCAGACCCTTCAAATCAGTTTGTTTTTACGTTCCTGCAGTACTCTAGGCCTAAACACATGACAGAAACAGCAGGACTCTTGCAAGTGAATAGCCTCAAGACAATACACAGATAGAGTGTCCATCTGTGATGGACATATGGTCACATTTAGTACACTTCTTAAACCCAGAGGGTTTATGTTCCTTCAGTTCTTTCGACATGGCAAGCAACCGCACCACACACAACCGACAGTCAAACACTAAGGGAGGGCGGGAAGACAAACACTTGACAGGACAAGGAAACTAACTTAAACACTTCCCAAACAAATTGTTAACCACTAACAACAACAATCACAACCAGGAGGACACAGGAGAGGACTAGGTCCTCTAACTTAAACGGGCCTAGCCCGCGAAACAGTAGGGATACCACAAACAACTAAACTCGCAACCTCACGCAACAACTAATCAAGCACGAAAAATAGATATGAAAATAGCTTTTGACGAAGACTGCTAAAATACTAAAAGTATTTTAAAAGGCATTTAAAACTGTACTTGGCCACAGCCAAGCGAGGCCACGTCCTAACTCTACGAGCGGCAAACGAGATCTGGGGCTAGGGCGAGGTGCACCCTGGGATACCAGGTTAGCCCAGCCAATTAGAGACTTCGTGCTAGAAAGTTTGTCAGAGTCGGAGCCGATTCTTTTCTCGGCTCCGAACCCGTGAGTAAGGAATGTAGGTGAGATAGGACCACATAACATCTGATTGTTTTGTTGAGTCAGAAGATGAGGCATTTGAGGTAAAGGCCAGGCTGGGCCTCGAGACGAGCTCTTTAGGATTGGGTACCAGTGCTGGCGTGGCCAGTCTGGGGCAATCAGGATCATTTTTGGCCTCTCTTTTCTGACTTTTAGGAGCACCTTGGGAAGAAGAGGCAGTGGAGGGAAGGCATAAACTGTCAGGGTTTTCCAGCTGAATGATGGAGCATCCACTTTCCATGATTGTGAGTGATCGGTTCTTGTGCAGAATTTCTGTAGTCGACAGTTGAGGGGAGGCAAAAAGATCTATGTCTGGGCGTCCCCAATTCCTTGTTACCATGCTGAAGACCTGTGGATTTAGTATCCATTCGTGAGGATCCATGAGATTTCTGCTTAGTTGATCTTCCAGTGTATTTTTCGTTCCTGGCAGGAATTGTGCCTGCAGATGTACTTGAAAGGCCAGTGCTGTGTTCCACAAAGTCATGGCTTGCCTGCAGAGGGGGAGGAATGGGTGCCCCCCTGCTTGTTTATGTACCACATAACTGTGGTACTGTCAGTCTTTAGTAATAGATGTCCTGGATGAAGTGGGTCCCTGAAAGCTGTCAGGGCATTCTGTACAGCTAGCATCTCATTTTGATTGAAGATGCATTTGTTCCTTGGGCCATGTGCCCTGAATACATTTTCATGCCATGTGTGCCCCCTAGGCATAATCCGATGCATCCGTTGTTATTGTCTGCCTGGCTGTGGGTAAGGTGAAAGGCTGTCCCTTGTTGTGGTGACAGGCCTGGGACCACCATCGAAAATCCTGCTGTAGGCAGGGAATTAAAGTTACTATTGTTTCCAGGCTGTGGCAATGTTGAGTCCAAACACTTTTACCATTGTAGTTTCCTTATATACAGTCTTGCATATGGAATTAGTAGAATGCAAAATGCCATGAAGCCCAGGGTCTGCAGAATTTTTCTTGCAAGGAGCTGGGTCTTTGTTGCCATCATTTGAAAGTAATGAGTCACAGTTGCCTTTGCTCGTCTGGCGTGAGATAAGCCATCTGGGTAGTTGTATTTAAGCTTGCACCCAGGAATATTATCTCTTTAGAGGGCACTAGTTTTGATTTCTTTTCATTTACTGTGTACCCTAGGCAAATTAGTAATCTTTTTACAAATGCCAGATGTTTTGGAAGAATGTCCTTGCTCTCTGCTTGAATAAGGCAGTCGTCCAAGTAGGGATATATTTGAATTCCTCTTTGTCTGCAAAATGCAATTACTGGTGCCAGGCATTTTGTGAAAACCCTGGGCACAGTAGATAAGCCAAAGGGCAGTGCAGAGAACTGGTAATGCATTGAGCCAGCTAGGAATCTGAGGTATCTTCTGCAAGATTGTCTGATTGGGACATGCAGGTAATGCCTCCTTGAGGTCCACAGTAACTAGCCAAGCCTTCTTGCCCAGCATGGGTAGAAGTTGCTGCAGTGTTAACATTTTGAATTTTGGAACATCCAGGAAAGTATTTAGGATTGACAAGTCCAGTATTGGTCTCCAAGCTTTGTCCTTTCTGGTTACTAGGAAAAGTCTTGAGTAAAATCCTTGTCACTGTTCTTGTTGTGGTACTCTTTGAATAGCTCCCATGTCCATGAGAGCAGCAATTTGCTTTTGTGCCGCTGCCCATTGGTTTTGTGGCAGGTCCGTCATACCTTTTGATTTTGGAAGGGTGTGAAAGTTGAACCTGTAACCCTGAGAAACAATATTCAGTACCCATTTGTACTGGGTGATTATGTGCCAATTTTGTGAGAAAAGTGCTAGCTTTCCCCCTAAAGGTGCTGCCAAAAGGCAAGTGCTTGGCATTTGTAGAGGGAAGTCACTGGGACTGTTTCCTATAATGTTGTGATTTGTCTTCTCCTTTGGGGGCTGAAGCACCCCCATTGTTTAGGTCTGTAGGAGCCTTGGGGCTGAGATCCGCCTCTTGGGCGTCTGTATCTGCCTCTTTGTGGCCTGACACCGGAAAGGACCAATTTTTTGAAGGCCAGTTTCTGCTAAACCTAGGTGGTTGAACCTGTAAGAAATCCTTTACTGTCTGCATTGATTTTGCTTTATCCTCCATTTTCTTTAACACCTCTTCTGCCTTAACACCAAACAAAGTATCATGTTGTAGTGGAGTATCCAATAATTTTACTTTAACATGTTCAGGTAAACTCTGTTCTTTCAACCAAGCATGCCTTCGAATGACAGAGCCTGTAACTGCGGCTCTACAAGAAGCCTCTAATGAATCAAAACCACATTGCAGAGTATGCTTTCCCACTTGTTCAGCTACATGCAATAAATCCTGCATTTCCTTACTGTCAGTACTTGGAGTTTGTAAGCATTTTCTGTTTTAACAAAGACACGAGGTACATGTTGATATTTAAGCATGTGAAACTGGCAGTTTAAAGCCCTTACAGCTACAGTAGCAGAAGTGTAAACTTTTTTCCCCCATCTGTCCAGAGCTCTGGAATCCCTATCAGATGGGGACAGGGTTTTTAGCAGTGGAAGCCTTAACCCCTTTGGGATCCTGAGAAATTATTTCTGGGTCAGCAGCAGGGTTTTTATAAAGAAATTTATGAGAGCCAGGGACCCTGTAGTACCTGTCTGGCTTGACTGGTACAGGGGGTAAAGAATCAGGAGACAGACTAGAAAACATCAACAATATCCAGCACAGGGGGGATAGCCAGGGGCCTGTGCTGAGGCAATAAAAGAAAGTATCTGAGCCTTTTCTTGGATTCTGAATAATCCTGGCTGTCCCAATGGAAATGCTCCCTCATGGTGTGCAGGGTTTCCCCAAAAGAATAATACTCGGGCAGAGAAGCTGAAGGTATAGATTCTTCTGCATCCAAGTCCTGATAGGGAGGGAGAGAATACCCCTGATCTGAAGAGGAATCAGAGGAAATAGAAACTGGTCAGATGAATCAGTCAGTATCTTGCCTAGGCCTTTTATCAGGAGGGGGATGGGAACCCCTGATCAAGGTAAACAAGTCTTTGGCCATTTTAAGCATCTGTTTCTTTGGCATGGATGACTGTCCAGGAGAATGCTGTACTTGTTTCCTTGTTTTTAATGGAGTTTTTGACTTTGCCTTGGCTGCTGTAGTGGACTTAATAGTAAGCTGTGAAGGTCTGAAAACACCATCCGAAGCCGATGCCTGCTCAGCGGCTCCGGACCCATCTGAGGGAATAGTTTCCGCAGGCCCAATACCTTGAGTTTCCAGAGGCCTAGGTGTCTCCACATGGGAGTCGGATACGGCCTGTGGCTCTGAGGTAGCTGGTGTCAGGGGCTGCGAAAGCGCCTCACTGAGAACTGGCGACTGGCCTAGAAGAGGCTTGGTCGGTTTTGGACCTCGGATGTCTGTCCCTTTCCTTGTCTTTGCGGTGTTTATGAATTCCGGTAGTCTGTTGTTCTGACGGCATTATGTAGTTAAACCTTCGGCCAAAGTAACGTAAAGCAAAATCAAACAGAAGCTTAGTGCGTTTGTTGAATCTAGCACAAAACTGACAACTAGTAATGTCGTGGTCAGGGCCTAGGCAAGGAATACCGTAAGAGTGAAAGTCCTTATGAGGTATTTGCTTCCCACAAGAAATACAAATGTTAACTTTTACTGACATCGGTCTGGTGCAAGAAAAAGTTTCCCCAGCGGGGTACTTAGCTTTATTGAAGACTTCGGTTCTGAAACTATTTTGAAAATCTCAGGAGTCTGCCGACCGGCACTTGCGAACTGCTTTTGCTTCGGGCACCACGCGGCAAGAAAGACTGAAGGAAATGGCGTTGGTTGCATCTTTTATACCCCTGGTGCACAGACGTCAGGGAAGAGGCGACAGCAACCAACACCGGACCTAGACTTTGGAACTCTGGCCGACTGCAGGTTGCCTGCCAGCAGGATAACCCAAGTGTAATGACTGCAACAGTGAAACACTGATCATCATGCAGCCGACGCCATTACATCAGTTTTTCTTGCCCCAGATGTCAGGAGCCCCCAAAAATGGGAAGCAATTACATGGTGTGGAACACTTCCAGCAAAAAGTAAATACCACTGCCATAAGATATGGCCAAAAAGAGGATAGGTGGAAAGAGTAGAAATGTCAGGGGGCTGGAAGGAGGGTAACCAGGACTGCAAAAGTGAATATACTTGAATATCTACATTTATGCTAAGTGTACACAACTGTACTAAGTTCTTCGTGTTTCACTGTTGCAGTCATCACACTTGGGTTGATTCCCAAAGCTGATGAAGGGTGGAGGCAGTCAAGAAGTATTGGGGCTGGCTAGCAGGCCTTGAAAGACTGCTGTGGCAAACCCAGCTCTGGATTTAAAAAAAAATAGGTAAGTGGTAATGCTTGGTGAAGGTGTGTACAGAACTCCAGGTTGCAGCTTCCAGATGTCCCTGGTAGGGGACTCCCCGGAGGAATGCTGTAGAGGTTGAGGTAGCCTCAGTGGAATGAGTTCTGATCCCCTGTGGGGTAGGTTTTCCATGGTGTTTGTAGCAGAAATGGATGCAGTGTGCTACCCATTTGGAAATGGTTTGCCTTGAAATGGCCTTGCCCTCTGCCCCTCTAGCGAAGCTAGCAGCTGGTCAGATTTTCTGAAAGGTTTAGTTTGGTCAAGGTAGAAAGTACAGTTTTGTACCTACCATAAATGAGGTCCGAGAGGTATGCATCTGCAGTACTAAAAAATGGGTTGTCCTGCCTCAGGCAGCCCTTCAGTCGGCCGGATTCCAAAGTCTGGGTCTGGCCTCAGCTGATGTCGCACTTCACCCGACGTCATAGCTGCTGTGAATTGGGTATAAAGGCATCAGCCGACGCCATTTTCCTCAGTGTTTCTTGCCCCAGATGCCAGGTGCCCTTTAGGAAGGCTAAATTTGGATAAATGTAAATGATTCCAAACAGCAGAGAACAAACAAAAATAAACATGTATATACATATATACAAACAAATACACCATAATAGATTCCCCCAGCTAGCTACAAGATGGGCAAATACCCTAGGAGTACCACAGAGGGGAAGGAGGGTGGGTAATCCTGACTGCAGATGCATACCTCTCGGACATCTACATTTATGGTAGGTACAAAACTGTACTATGTCCTTCAAGGATGCATCTGCAGTCCTAACAAATGGGTAGATTACCATAGCCAAACTGGGGGAGGAGGCACTAAGATGATTATGGTGTAGTTAAGATCCCTTGCAAAACAGCAGTTGCAAAACCTGCTCGGGATCTGGAGTATAAAGGTAGATTATAATGCTTGGCAAATGTATGCACGGAGCTCCAAGTAGCAGCTTCTAAAATGTCTTTGGTAGCCACTCCTCGTAAGAAAGCTGTAGCCCTTGTGGAGTGAGGTCTGATGTCTTTTGGAGTTGTCTTTCCATGAAAAGAGAAACAAAATCTAATGCAATTTCCTATCCATTTTGAGATTGTCTGTTTTGAAATTGCTTTTCCTTCCATTCCTGTTGCATATGCTACCACAAGCTGGTCAGTTTTTCTATTGTTCTTGGTTCTGTCCAGATAGAAGCGCAATTGCCTGTGCACATCCAAGGTATGTAGTAGTCTTTCCCCCCTGTTCTGTGGGTTGGGGAAGAATGTTGGTAGGTGGATTGCTTGGTTCAATGATACCCTGGAGACCACTTTTGACATAAAAGTAGGGTTAAGTTCAAGGACACTCTATCCTGATGGAAGATAAGGAAGGGCTGTACTGCCATTAATGACTAATTCAGAAACCCTTCTTGCTGAAGTGATTGCAAGCAGGAAAGCAGTTTTCCAAGATAAGAACTGTAATTCTGCTGATGCTGCTGGTTCGAAAGGGGGAAGTGTTAACTTTTCCAGCACAAAGTTAAGGTCCCATGTAGGCAAAGGTGGCTTCCTTGGAGGCTTTACATTTTTAATTCCTCTCAGAAACTGCCTGAGTAGAGAATGAGAGAAGACTGGAGGATCCATGTTGTATTCTGCTGAAATTGCTGATGCATGAATCTTAATGGAGGAGTAAGACAGGCCATTGTGGAAAAGTTCTGCTAAATATTCCAGGATGTTAGCTATGTTTGCTAATGATACATTTTCTCCTTTTGCTGCACTCCAAATGAGGTATCTTTTCCATTTGGCTGAATAAGTCTTCCTTGTGGAGGGTCTGCGAGCCTCCAGGATAATGTCTTTAACCCTCTGAGATAAATCTGGGTTATTTTGTTTTATGTAATATCCCAAGCAGCTAGCTGCAGTGTTTTCAAGTTTGGATGTAGGATCTTGAAGTTGTTCTGTGTTAGCAGTAAAGGAACTAGAGGTAGAGGCCATGCGTGTGTCTTGAGACATACTCCTCAGTAGCGGGTACCAATGCTGCCTCGGCCAGTCTGGAGCTATCAGGATGATCTTTGGGTGATCTTTGATCTTCAGTAGCACTTTGTGCATCAAAGGAAGAGGTGGGAATGCATATGCTGTCAGGTTTTCCCAACTGAAAGAGAGGGAGTCCACCTTCCAAGCAAGTGGGTGGTATGTCCTTGTGCAGAATTTCCTCAATTGGTGGTTGTGTGGGGATGCGAACAGGTCTATTTCTGGTAGTCCCCATTTCTTTGTAATGGATTTGAAGATGTCTGGATGCAGCATCCATTCGTGGGCATCCGTGGTAGTTCTGCTTAAGGTGTCTGCTAGTATAATTTTCTTTTCCTGGCACAAATATGGCCTGGAGCCGAATGTTGAGGTTCAGGGCCACATTCCACAGGTCCATTGCCATCCGGCATAGAGGATATGAGTGTGTGCCTCCTTGTTTGTTGATATACCACATGACTGTGGTGTTGTCCGTCCTTATCAGCAAATGACCCCGTTGAAGAAACGGTCTGAATTGCCTGCTTCACTGCCAGCATCTCTTTTTGATTTGTGTAGGTTCAGCTGGTCTTGTGTCCATAGGCCTTGTATACACTTGTCCACCATGTGTGCCCCCCAACCGAGGTCTGAGGCGTCCGTGGTGATAGTCTGGCTTGGGTGAGGCTTGTGGAAAGGCAGTCCTCTGTTCAACTGACAGGCCTGAGCCCACCACAGGTATTCTTGCTTCAGGCATGGAATTATTGGAATCTGGGCTTCTAGACTGTGCTTGTGTTGAGACCATAAATTCCTTAGGTACCATTGCAACTTCCTCATATGCAGTCTGGCATGTGGAATCAATATTATACAGGATGCCATGTAACCCAGGGCTTGCAGGACTTTCCTTGCTGTAAGCTGGTTCTGTGTTGTTAATGCCATGAAATAGAGTGGTAGTTGCTTTTGCTTTTCTGCTGTGAGAAATGCCATCTGATTTGAAGTGTCCAGTTCTGCACCCAAGAATGTTATCCTTTGGGATGGTACCAGCCTTGACTTTTTCATGTTGACTGTGTATCCCAGGGCTTGCAGTAGTTGTATAACCTTTTCCAAATCTTTTGTTAATTTGGTCTTGTTGTCCGCTTGTATTAGGCAGTCATCCAGGTATGGATAAATCTGAATTCCCTGAAGCCTGCAATGAGCAATTACTGATGCCAGGCATTTCGTGAATACTCTGGGCGCAGTAGATAAGCCAAAGGGCAATGCTGAGAATTGATAATGCTCTGATCCTGCAAGAAATCTGAGGTATCTTCTGCAATCTGGTCGTATAGGGACGTGCAGGTATGCCTCCTTGAGATCTAGAGTCACCAGCCAAGACTCCTTGCCCAGCATGGGAAGAAGTTGCTGTAGGGTCAGCATTTTGAATTTTGGAACAATGAGATGTGTTCAGAGCGGACAGGTCGAGAATAGGTCTCCATTGGTTTTCTTTCCTTGGTACCAGGAAAAGTCTGGAGTAAAATCCTTGTCCTTGTTCCATAGACGGTACCTTTTCTATAGCTCTCATCCTTAGTAAGTGGTTGATTTGTCCTAGAGCGTTTGCTTTTTGGTTTGGTGGTAGGTTTGGCATTCCTCTCTTTTGGTAGAGTGTGGAAGTGAAACCTGTAGCCTTTGTCTATTGTCTGTAAAATCCATTTGTCTCCTGTAATGTAATGCCAGTTTACGGAAAATAAGGCTAGCTTTCCGCCTAAGGGTGCTTCCAGTTGTTCCCTGGTAGGCGGTATCAGAGTCAAGTCATTGTGTCTGTCCTGTGGAAGTGGTAGTAGCTGGATCTGTGGCAGTACTTCTCTGGTTGTTAGGCTGCCACTGACGTCCCCTGTAGGCACCTCTGGATTGGCCTCTGCCTCTTGGGCCTATTTCTGCCTCTGTGCTCTGGAGGCGTCTGGAAAGGACCAATTCTTCGAAGGCCAATTTCTACTAAACCTCGGAGGCTGGACCTGTAAGAAATCCTTGACTGTTTGGACAGATTTTGCTTTTTCTTCCACCTTCTTTAGCACTGTGCAGGGGAGCCAAACAAACTTTGTTTCTCCATGGGAGCATCTAGGAGCTTTGACTTTACATGGTCTGGTAAGGATTGCTCTTTTAACCATGCATGCCTTCTGATCACTGTACCAGTCATAGCTGATCTAAAGGAAGCCTCCAGTGCATCATAGCCACATTTTAAGGAATGATTACTGACCTGCTGAGTGTTATGTACCAAATCCTGAAGGGACTTGCAGTCTATAGGTTCAGGAGAGGACAGTTTTTTATTTAGCTGGTCTAACAAAAATTCCTGATACTGAATCATGTGGAATTGACAGTTTAAGGCCCTAGCCGAAAGAGTAGCAGAAGTATAAACTTTTTACCCCATCTCTCTAATGCCCTAGATTCTCTTTCAGAGGGAGGGTTTTGGCAGAGGCAGCTGCTACAGCTTTAGGGCCCTGTGAAATAGTTTCAGGATCTGCAATAGGAGCCTTATACAAGTGAAAGTGTGTGTCCGGGACCCTGTAATCTCTGTCGGGCTTAGCAGGGGCCGGGGGTAGAGAGTCAGGGGCAGTACAAGCATCATTAAATGCATCATCCACAACTGTTAGTACTGGAGGAATGGCTAAAGGCCTGTGCTGTGGTAAATGTAAAAAGGTCCTTAGCCTTTTCCTTGAATCTGAAAAGTCCTGGCCCTGCCATTGAAATTGCTCTCTCATAGCATGCAGGGTTTCCCCAAAAGAAAATTCCTCAGGAGGAGAGGCAGAAGGGATGGAGTCTTCTGCATCAGAGTCCTCATATGGAGAATAAGGGCCTTCTGGAGGATTTGAGTTTTCTGAATCATCCGAGGAATAATCACTTGAAACTGGCTCAGGGGGCTCTGCTCTAGGCTTCTTCTCTGGTGGGGGTTGAGAGGCCCTGTCAGGGTGAGGTTGGGATCCCCTGATCAAGGAAATGAGATCCTCAGCCAGGCTGAGCATTTGGGAACTAGAGGTAGGCCTGTGTGAGGGGATTTTAGCAGGCAAGGCCTTAGAAGTTTTAGCTGCTTTAGCCCTGGAAAAAGCCTTGAGAGACAGATGCAGGGGGTCTAGCAGCTCCACGTGCAGGAGTAGATGTCTGATAAATCCTGGGAACCTGCTACAGCAGGGGAAATTTCAGTAGCAGATTCAGCCATGCTGTGCGAGGCCTCGGCTACAGGAGGTATGCTTTCGGCAGAAGGAAGAACCGTGGACTGTTTCAGCCGAAACAGACACTAGCGGTTGGCTTAACCGTGGTTTCGGCCGAAACCGCAGACCGCGAGTGTCGGTCCTTTTCCTTACGCTTTTTAGCTAATTTTGAAGTCGGAGTCTCCGACGGCATTTTGTAAGCAAAAGCGGAGCCGAAAAACTCCTCTGCAAACTCCGACCGACGTCTACGTGTCCGTCGGTTGAAGGAAGCACAGGCTAGAAAAGCTGCTACGTCGTGGTCTGGGCCTAAGCAAGGAAGGCAGTAAGAGTGGAAATGCTTATGAGGTATTTGTTTCCCACAAGTTAAACAGTTATTTACTTTTTCTGACATCGGCTGAGGCAAGAAAGAGTCCCCAACGGGGTACTTAGCTTTTTAGAAGTCTTCGGTAGTAGTAATCTCTGGATCTGACTGACCGGCACTTGCGAACAGCTTCTGCTTGGCACCTTGGCAAGAAAGACTGAGGAAAATGGCGTCTGCTGATGCCTTTATACCAAATTCACAGCAGCTATGACGTCGGGTGAAGTGCGACATCAGCCGAGGCCAGACCCAGACTTTGGAATCCGGCCGACCGAAGGGCTGGAGAACCCATTTGTTAGGACTGCAGATGCATCCTTGAAGGACATCCTGTGCTGTCTGTGCACATCCAAGGAGTGCAGAATCCTTTCCCCTTTATTCTGAGGATTAGGAAAAATGTTGGTAAATGGATGGATTGGTTTAAAGCCACACTGGATACCACCTTGGGCATAAGTGATGGGTTAGTCCTGAGGGAAACCCTGTCCGCATGGAAAATGAAGGGTTCCACAGCCATTAGAGCCTGTAACACTCTTCTTGCTGAAGTGATGGCTAGAAGTACGGCTGTTTTCCAAGAGAGGAATTTTAACTGCTGTAGCACCAGGCTCAAAAGGGGGAAGCGCGAGCTTCTCTAGTACAAAGAGAAGGTCCCAGGCAGGGGTGGGAGCTCTCCTCAGGGGCCTTAAATAGTTATCTCCTCTTAGGAACTGTTTGATGAGAGGGTGAGAAAAACAGAGGTGGCTCAGTACAGTAGTGAGCCGAGATGGCAGAGGCATGAATTTTAATTGATGAGAATGATAGGCCTTTGTGGAGTAGCTCTGCTAGGTAATCTAGGATTTGAAGTAAGGTGGGCACAGCTGTGCCCTTTCCTCGAGACTGGCTCCAAGAACAACATCTTTTCCACTTTACTGAATAGGATTTCCTAGTACTAGGCCTTCTGGCCTCAAGGATTACGTCCAGCACCTGTTTGCGCAGGGTTGCTGGTGGTGTATTCAGGGGATAAGGCAAACTGCAAGGTTCAGGGTTTGCAGCTGTGGATGCAAAATCTGTCCCTCCTGCTGGGAGAGCAGGGAGGGAGTCTGATGTAGGTGCCAGGGTGGCACTGCTGTCAGACTGCACAGGAGTGGGTACCAGTGCTGCCGTGGCCAGTCTGGGGCAATAAGGATTGTCCTTTGCCTGTCCTGTTTGATCTTGAATAGTACTTTTGAGAGGAGGGGCAGTGGAGGAAAAGGCAAATTGAAAGGTTTTCACATGTAAAAGGATAGGGCATCCACTTTCCACACTTGGCTGTGGGGATGTCTGGTGCAAAATTTGCTCAATTGTCGGTTTTGGAGGGAGGCAAAGAGGTCCACCTCTGGAGCCCCCCCACATGTGGATTAGAAGTTTGAAGGAGTTGGGTTCCAGCTTCCACTTGTGTGGGTCCAGTAGATTTCTGCTCAAGTCGTCTACAAGTGAATTTTGTTTGTCTGGCAGGAATTGAGCTTGCAGGTGCAACTGGTTGCTCAGGGATGTGCTCCACAGGGCCATGGCTAACCTGCAGAGAGGGTAGGAATGGGTAACTGTGGTGTCTATATTTACCAGGAGTTGTCCTGCAAGGATAAGGTCTTTGAAGGCTATCGGAGCATTCTGTACAGTTAACATTTCTTTTTAATGGATATGTAGGAGAATTTGTTCTGGGCTCCATTTGCCTTGAATGCATTTGCCTGCCATGTGAGCCCCCCCCCCCCCCGACACACACACACACACACACACACACACACACACACACACACACACACACACACACACACACACACTCTGAGGAATCTGTAGTCGGGGTTTGGGCCGCGAGGGGTTGAGTGAAAGTAAGTCCCTTGTGGTTGCATGCCTCTACCAACCAAAGGAACCCTGCCCTTAGACGAGGAATGATAGGAATTAGTGTTTCTAGGTCCTGAGAATGTTGACACTAGAGACTTAAGTAACACTGAAGTTTCCTCGTATGCAGTCTTGCATATGGAATTAGTAGAATGCATGAGGCCATGAACCCTAGGGCTTGCAGCATTTTTCTTGCAGATGGCACGGTTTTGGTGGCCATTAGTTTGAAGTAGTTTGTCCAATAAGCCTGTTTTTCTGGCGTGAGGAATGCCATCTGTGAAGTTGTGTTCAAGCTTGCTCCCAAGAATGCAATCTTTTGGTTGGGCACCAGTTGTGATTTCTTTTTGTTGATGGTGTATCCCAGAGGAGTTATAAGTCTCTTTACAAATGCCAGGTGCTGAAGTAGCAATTCCTAACTTGACTGTACGCCTGAAATCAGGCAATCTTCAAAGTACGTGTAAATCTGAATATTTCTCTGCCTGCAGTATGCAATGGCTGGAGCCAGGCACTTGGTGAATACCCTGGGCACAGTAGACAAGCCAAAGGGAAGTGCAGAGAATTGATAGTGCATACAGCCTGCCCTGAAACGTAGACATTTCCTGCAAGAATCCCTTATGGGGATGTGCAGATAAGCTTCTTTTAAGTCTAGGGTGACTAGCCAGGCGTCCTTGGCTAGCATAGGAAGAAGCTGTTGCAGTCTCAACATTTTGAATTTTAGGATCACCAGGAAAGTGTTGAGAATGGACAGCTCGAGGATAGGGTGCCAAGAGCCCTCTTTTCTGGGCATCAGGAATAGTCTGGAGTAGAAACCCTGTCCCCCTTGCTCTATTGGCACAGGTTGAATAGCCCCGACACTGAGAAGAGAAAGTACTTGCTTTTGAGCCTCTGCCCACTGGTTTGGAGGAAGGTCTGGTCTGGCAACCCACTTAGGGTTGGCAGTGAGTGGAAGAACCTGCATCCCTGGGATACAATGTTTAGGAACCATTCGTCCTGGGTAATGGACATCCAGTTTTGTGCATGCAGGGCGAGTTTTCCTCCTAGGGGTGCAAGTACTTTGGCTATGCTGAGAAGGAAGATAGACAAGTAGTTGTGAACTTTTTCCATAGGGGGTGGCTTACCACTCCCTGTTTTAGAGGAGGGAGCACTCCACTGTTTAGATCTCTGCATACCCTGAGACTGTAGTCTTGGTGGCCTGTTGCCCCTGGGTTTGGACTGAGAATGCCTTGGGGGACTGAAAGGACCAATTTTTAGAAAGCCAATGCCTACTGAAATTAGGTGGCTGCACCTGTAAGAAATCTTTTAACAGTTTGCATAGATTTAGCTTTTTCCTCCACATTTTTAAGAACTTCTGGTTTTGTGCCAAACAACCTTTCCTGGTTTAGTGGAGCCTCTAGCAATTTTGCTTTGACATGGTCTGGCTAGATTTGCTCCTTCAGCCAAGCATGCCTTCTTAGTACAAACCCAGTGACAGCAGCCCTGCAAGATCCGGCATCAAAACCACACTACAAAGGATATTTACTAACTTGGTTTACAGGATGCATTACCTCTTGTAAATCTTTATTTTCTGTACAATCTGGAAGAAAAAACATTTTTTGTTTAATTAGTTCCAATAATATGCTGCTGGTACTTCAACATGTGTAACTGGCAATTCAAAGCCCTGATGGCAAGAGTTGCAGAGATATATACCTTCTTACCCCATCAATCTAAAGCTCTAGAATCCCTGTCCGAAGGGGTAGGGTTTTTGCCTTTAGTAGCCTTAATTCCTTTAAGTCCCTGGAAAATAGTCTCCGGATCCGCAGTGGGATTCTTAGAGAAATCTGAGAGAGTCAGGTACTCTGTAGTACCAGTCATGCTTTCTAGGAGATGGCAGCAAAGTATCAGGAGTAAGACTGGATTCCATTAAGATATCTACAATGTCCAGGACAGGTGGTATATCTAGAGGCCTGTATCTAGAGGCCTGTGCTGAGGGAAGTCTAAAGATTCTCCGAGTCTCTTTATGGACTGAGGGTAGTCCTGGCATTCCCACTGGAAATGCTCTCAAAGCATGCAAGGTTTCACAAAAAGAAAAAAAAAGTACTCTGGAACGCAGGCAGAGCATATGGAATCCTCTGCATCTGAATCCTCATAGGTAGATAAGGGTATCTGGTAATCAGAGGGATCACAGTCATCGGACACATGGTTTGTAGAATCAGAAGGAAAATCTTTTAGAGGTGGAAGGCTGGCTTCCCCTAATTAAAGTTATAAGGTCTTCAGCCATTCTAAGCATTTGTTTCAGTGGCAAGGGAGCTTGAGCATGTGCTTTGGTCATCAGTTTTCTAGGCATAGTGCGAACTCTGGGTCTGAGAAACTCGATATTTTTAGTCAAAAATGAAGCTTTTGGTTTAATGCGAACATCAGAAGGTCGGAATACACCCTCAGAACCCGGTGCCTGCACAGCGGCTCTGGGCCCATCCAAGGCAGAGACATCCGCAGGTTCCATAGTTGAAGCATCTTGCGGCATACCGGACTCAGAATGGGTCTCAGCTGAGGCCTGCGCATCTGTAGATGTAGGTATCAGGGGCTGCGAAAGTGCCTTACTGAGTACTGGCGACTAGCTTAACGGAAGTCTTCGGCAGTTTTGGACCCAAGCAGTCTGTCTTTATCCTTAAATTTTTTCAGAAGATCAACAGTCAGATGGCTTATGGAAGCCATTTCGGAAAACGGAGAACGAGCGCAAAAGAATTTAGCGACAAAAATAGACCGAACAAATAGTTTGGGTGTTACACAAGGCACAAAACCTACAGCAAGGAACGTTGTGGTTTGGGCCTAAACAGATGACTCAGTATGAATGAAAATCTGAATTTGCTTTCCACAGGCAAGACAATTGTTAACTTTCCTGACATCGGTTAGAGCAAGAAAAAAAAAGGATCCCCAACAGGGTACTTAGCTTTAGAAGACTTCAGGTTTGAAACTCGAAAAACTAAAATTTTAGGTAGCGGCCGACCGGCACTTGCGAACTGCTTCGGGCTCCCACGCGGCAAGAAAAGCTGATGTCACCAGCTGCACGTTTTATACCCCTGACAACCTGACGTCATGGAACAGGTGACAGCATCTGACGTAGAAATCCCACGACTCTGGTATTCAGGCCAACTGAGGGCTACCTGCAGGCAGATAACCCAAGTGTGATGATTGCAGCAGTGAAACACTAAGAACATCTACAAAAACAGAAATCAAAATGTAAGCCAACTTCAAGTGAAGGACTGAATCAATACAACTAGAGGTAGGAGCTTTACTAACCAATTACATATAAATGGAATTTGTGAGAATACATGCAGAATAATGATTGGGGGAGAGATGAAGTTTGAGAAGGCAGGAATTCAGCAATTTTAAAAGTTCGAGTAACTGTTGTACAAAAACATCTATAGACCATACACCATGTTTATGACAGATATTAACACTGTTTTCCATCTTAAATGCAGACTTAATCATTACATTTAGGAAGCAAATCACTAAGTTTGGAATTTGAGTACAAACCTCCAGTGTTCTACAGGAGCGAAGGGGTTAAGGGGACTAACACAGAGCTGCAGTCCAGTAAAGAAGCTTGGGAAGTAGCACCTGCCGCAAGTCAACAGAACTCGCTAAAGCTTACACCAAATGCAGTATACAAGCATTTTGCTCAAGTTACTTTAGATCAAAGTTTCTTGTTACAGAAGATGAAGAGGAGAATCATTTTGCTCAGACCTATCTAATGAATAAAGGCAACTACCAATGTACAATCATGCAGTTAAGACATTCACAATAAGAATGAAAAAATAAAACTGAAAAATGTATATAAAAAGTTGAAGTGCAGCCAATACTGATCAATAAATGCTATATAAAAACCCATCAACTGGCAAGTCTCCTCGATGCCAGAACCCTCCTGCTGAAGTGGTGATGATGAAAAAAAAAAGACAAAGGAATTTCAAATTAACAGAAGCTGCAAGGTCAAGAGTTAAGCAGCTTCTCAAATACAGTGAAACTGTGCGAAGAATTGTTCTTTTCAATGCTGGCCTCAGGAGAAGAGCACCAAACAAAAATTAAGTCTTTAAATAAGCCAGTAGCAAAGAATCAATGCCCTGTTAAAAATTTGAGAGAAACCAGACAGATAATTGTATAAAACTGTGGGTTTCCACCTTTACTGTTGGCTTTTCTTTGGTTTAGAAACCAGACAGACCTCGATAAGAAAGTAAAGGAGTCAAGTCAAAATCTGAGTAAGATACTCCAGACCTGAAGGAAGTAGAGCACATCAGTATGGAGAAGTGCATCCACTTGAGTCTTGTATGCATTTGCTACTGGGATGAGGGTGAGGAGCAGTTATTTGCAGCAGTCCTACACAAGGAATTACCAGCCACTAGACATTGAAAATACAGACTCCTGGGGATGTTCTTCTAAGGGGGCAGACTAGGGTGCAGTAGCTGCTGCATCCGGTACTGGCTGGGAAGGCAAAGAGGACATCTTGTACAGATATCAAAGCCCATTACCAAACCCTTATGGCTTCTTGATCTAGAAGATATGAGCAAGTTCCTCCATGTCTACTGATGAAGCATACTACTATCCTTCTGTTGGACTGGATGTCTATTACACACTGAGGCAGACCGCTCTAAAATGTTTAGTGAGAGTCAGATGGACTGACCTCCCTTACAGTATGACTGGATACAGACTAAGGGAAAGAAGTTAAGGAAAGCAAGGTGGGGTGAAGTATAGCCACGTTAAGAGACTTGACTGCACATATTCAAATACATCACTGTTGCAATACTCAAGTCTTGGGCATTCTTGCCTGCCTGAGCCTGTGATCAGTCCATTTTCCACAGAATGTTACCATCCTCTAGCCATCATATGCTCTCCCTATTCAGCATCAGTGGTATAAAGGTGTACTCATCCAGTTCTATATTCAGGCCCTTCTTGCCCCAGGTACTAAGGTTCCATCTACCCATTTGCAGAAGCTCGATAAAACCTAAATTCTAACAAGGAGTAGAAAGGGAGAACTGGTTATGGGGGAAGGTGATGGGGCATGGTACCCACACCAATTCCAGGTATGCAAGAGATAGAGGAATAGGCAGGTGGGACAGCATACTGCAAAAGTAATACAACTGTGGATGTTCAACTCAAGTCCATAACACAATTCTATTACGCTCACTGCAGTCACTGTTAAAATAGTCAATCTTGAGAAGACTCCTACAAAGATATTATACTAACGGACGCACGAGATAAAGGCTGGGAAGACCAGGCTTGCAACGTTTCACAAAGGTGTTAAAAAGAGGACCAAGCAGCTGCTTTTGATGGACAGAGTGGCATTTACCCTGGAAAAGTACAGTTTTGTACCTACCATAAATGTAGATGTTCGAAGATCCACATTGCTGCAGTCCTTACATATGGGTAGTCCGCTGTCCTCGGTCGGCCCGAATACCAAAGTATAAGGCTGACGTCGGTCAAGGCGCTTAGAACTGACATCAGAACATCAGGGTACAAAAGCGCATGACCGACGTCATATCCTCAGTCTTTTCTTGCCCCAGATGTCAGAAGGCCCTAAAAAGAAAGGCCAAAACCAAAAGACAGCAAAAAACCAACCAACCACCCCTGCACTAATCCTATTTACAATATTTACAATATTCACAACCCAAACCACACATCCGCCTCTAACTACAGAGGGAAGGAGGGAGGGTAAATTGGACTGCAGCAATGTGGATCTTCGAACATCTACATTTATGGTAGGTACAAAACTGTACTATGTTCTTCATCTCACATTGCTGCAGTCCTTACATATGGGTAGAATCCCAAAGCAGAGGTAAGGGAGGATGGCAAAACTATAAAGCATTAGGAGCTGCCAAAATGCCCTGTAAAATTGCAGTGGCAAAACCAGCCCTAGATTTAGAGTAAAGTGGAAGGTGGTAATGCTTAGAGAAAGTATGCACTGAACTCCAAGTAGCTGCCTCCAAAATATCTTTAGTTGCCACCCCTTAAAAAGCTGTAGAAGTGGCAGTAGCCCTAGTGGAATGAGGCCTAATCCCAGCTGGAATCTCCTTACCATGATGGGAATAACAGAAAGCAATACAAAACCCAATCCACTTAGAAATAGTTTGTTTTGAAACAGGCTTGCCCTGAGAACCCAAAGCAAATGAAACAAATAACTGCTGAGACTGCCTGAACCCTTTAGTTCTGCTCAAATAATATCGCAACTGCCTGTGTATATCCAAAGTGTGCAAAATCTTTTCCCCTTTATTTTGGGGGTTTGCATAAAAAGTAGGCAAATGAATAGTTTGGTTTAAAGCCACACTAGAAACCACTTTAGGCATAAAGGAAGGATTAATGCAAAGATACCCTATCCTTATGTAAAATTAAGAAAGGCTCAACCGCCATAAGGGCCTGTAATTCAGAAACCCTTCTACAGAGGTAATGGCCAACAAAAAAACAGTCTTCCATGATAAATATTTCAGCTCGGCAGTAGCTGCAGGCTCAAAAGGTTGTAGAGTGAGTTTCTCCAACACAAAATTGAGATCCCAAGCAGGAGTAGGAGCTCTCACGGGGGTCTTATATTCTTTGCCCCTCTAAGGAATTGCTTAAACAAAGGATGAGAAAACAATGGTGGGTCACAGTCATAGTGAGCAGAAATTGCTGCAGCATGAACCTTAATAGAGGAGAAGGACAAACCTTTGTCCAGTAACTCAGTAAGGTATTGAAGAGCCACACTTAAATTAGGCTTAGAAACATCAAAGTCCTTTGCTGTACTCCAAAATAAAAATCTCCTCCATTTATCTGTGTACACTTTCCTTGTACTAGGCCTTCTGGCCTCCAAAATAACATTCAAAACTTGTTGTGGAAGCTGAGACCCTGCAGGGTTTAAAACAGAATATGCCAGGCTGTTAGATGTAGAGAGTGAAGTTTGACATTGAGTAAATGACTGTTCTCCTGAGACAGCAGGTGAGGAATCGAAGGCAAAGGCCATGGAGGCTCCCGTACCAGACTTCTCAGTAATGGGTACCAGTGCTGTCGAGGCCAATCTGGAGCTATTAAAATCATGTTTGGCTTGTCCTGTCTGACCTTCAGGAGTACCTTTGGGAGGAGAGGCAGAGGTGGAAAGGCATACACATGAAGATTGCTCCAATTGAATGAAAGAGCATCCACTTTCCAGGCTGTGGGATGAAACCTTTTTGTGCAAAACTTTGGCAGCTGGTAGTTTAGTTTAGTGGAGAAGCGAACAGATCTATGTCTGGAGTTCCCCATAACACTGTCAATTTCTGAAATACATGAGGATCCAATTTCCACTCGTGGGGATCCATAATTTGTCTGCTCAACACATCTGCTAAGGAGTTCTGTGCTCCTGGCAGAAACCTTGCCTGAAGATTTAGCTGTAAACCGAGAGCAGTCTCCCACAAAATCATTGCTTGTCTGCATAGAGGATAAGAATGCGTTCCCCCTTGCTTGTTGATGTACCACATGACAGTTGTGTTGTGTGTTAGAACCAACACCTGCCCTGGAAGAAGTAAATCCTTGAAAGCCATTAATGCAAACTGGACTGCTAACATCTCCTTCAAGTTGATATGTAGACGTTGAAGTCTGGCAGGCCACGTGTCTTGTACCCATTTTCCATTCAGATGAGCTCCCCAAGCTTTGTCTGAGGCATCTGTCGTTAGAATCTGACTCGCCTCTGGCCGGGTCACAGAGAGTCCCTTGTTTAGGTGACATTCCTGAGCCCACCACAAAAATTCCTTTTGAATGCAAGGTATTATCTGAATGACCGTGTCCATATCTTGGCAGTGCTGTGTCCATACATTTTTGAGATACCATTGTAGCTTCCTCATATGCAGTTTGGCATTGGGAAGTACCAGAATACAAGATGCCATGAACCCCAAGGCTTGAAGGACTGTCCTTGCAGTCAGCCTGGACTGACGAGACAATTGATGGAAGTAAAGAGAAAGATTCTTTTGTTTGTCCGGGGTCAAAAAGGCCATCTGGGATGCTGTATTCAGTCACACCCAGAAAGCACATGTCCTGAGAGGGTACTAGACTGGACTTTATTTCGTTCACAGAATACCCCAGGCATCTTAACACTGCTATCACATACTGTAAATGACGAAGTTCGTCCTTTCCTTGGGCCAGAATCAGGCAATCGTCCAAATAAGGATAGATTTGTATTCCTCTTAGCCTGAAGAAAGCTATCACCGGAGCCAGAACCTTCGTGAACACTCTGGGCGCAGTAGATAAGCCAAAGGGCAATGCAGAGAACTGATAATGAGAAGTCCCAGCCCGAAAACGCAGATACTTCCTGCAACTGAGCCTGATCGGAACATGAAGGTAAGCCTCCTTGAGATCCAGAGTCACCATCCAGTGATCTTTGCCCAGCAGAGGTAAAAGCTGTTGTAACGTCAACATTTTGAACTTGGGAATGTCCAGATATGTGTTGAGGATAGATAAATCCAAAATTGGTCTCCACGTGTTCCCTTTCTTTGGTACTAGGAACAGGCGAGAATAAAATCCTAGGCCCACTTCTGGCAGAGGGACGGTTGTATGGCCCCTATTTGAAGTAGCAGAGAAATTTGTTTGTGAGCCTCTAGTCTTTGCTGAGGAGGAACGTCCGGCATGCCTTTGAAAAGAGGCAAGGTATGGAAATAAAACTTGTAACCTTGGTGTATGATATCCAATACCCATCTGTCTTGGGTAATCAAATTCCAATTTTCCTTGAAGAGTGCCAACCTTCCTCCCAAAGGTGCTGCCAGGCAAGAAGGATCTGGCAGCTGAAAAGGTAGGTCATTGGGCCTGTTTACGAAAGGACTGGCCCCTGCCCTCACCGAAGATTGTGCAGGTGAACTCCTGTTCTAGGTCTGAAAGAACTCTGAGCTCTGCCCTACCACGTCTAGATCTACCCCTAGACTGAGAATCATAAGAAGGATCGTCCACCCCTTAGCAGGCCAATTCCTACTAAACTTCGGAGGCTGAACTTGCAAAAAATCTTTAACAGCCTGCATAGACTTAGCCTTGTCTTCCATTTTCTTCAAGACCGACTCCACAGGTGAACCAAACAACACATCAGACTGTAAAGGAGCATCCAAAATCCTTGTCTTAACATGGTCAGATAAATTCTGATCCCTCAGCCAGGCGTGCCTGCGAAGAACTGAACCAGTGGCAGCCACCCTAGACGAGGCCTGTACAGCATCAAAAAGTACAGTTTTGTACCTACCATAAATGTAGATGTTCGAGGATCCACATTGCTGCAGTCCTAACTATTGGGGTAGTCCGCTGTCCAGTCGGCCCGAATACCAAAGTATATGGCTGACGTCGGTCAGGGCACATTAGACTGACGTCAGTACGTCAGGGTACTAAGGCGCATGACCGACGTCATATCCGCAGTCTTTTCTTGCCCCAGATGTCAGAAGACCCTGAAAAGATAAGGCCAAAACCAAAAAACTCCCAAAATACCTGCACCAAAAAATATATGTACAATATATACACAATTGGCAGAATATAACCTCACCTACACAACCACCCCTAAACACAGAGGGGAAGGAGGGAGGTAAATTGGACTGCAGCAATGTGGATCCTCGAACATCTACATTTATGGTAGGTACAAAACTACTATGTTCTTCATTCCACATTGCTGCAGTCCTAACTATTGGGTAGAATCCCAAAGCAGAGGTAAGGGAGGATGGCAAATCATAAGGAAGCAGGAACTGACAACATGCCTTGCAAAATAGCTGTGGCAAAACCAGCCCTAGACTTAGAGTAGAGAGGAAGGTGATAATGCTTAGTGAAAGTATGCACTGAACTCCAAGTAGCTGCCTCCAAAATATCCTTAGTTGCCACCCCCCTTAGAAATGCTGTAGAAGTGGCAGTAGCCCTAGTGGAATGAGGCCTAATCCCAGCTGGAATCTCCTTGCCATGATGGGAATAACAAAATGTAATGCAACACCCAATCCACCTAGAAATAGTTTGTTTGACACAGGCTTGCCCTTTGAACTCAAAGCAAAAGAAACAAACAACTGCTGAGACTGCCTAAAATCCTTAGTCCTGCTCAAATAACGCAATAGCCTGTGTACATCTAAAGTGTGCAAAATCTTTTCCCCTTTATTTTGGGGATCTGCATAAAAGGTAGGCAAATGAATAGTTTGGTTTAAAGCCACACTAGAAACCACCTTAGGCATAAAGGAAGGATTAGTACGTAAAGATACTCTATCCTTATGAAAATCAAAAGGCTCCACTGCCATAAGGGCCTGCAACTCAGTAACCCTTCTTGCAGAAGTATTGCCCAACAAAAAACCAGTCTTCCATGACAAGTATTTCAATTCAGCAGTAGCTGCAGGCTCAAAAGGTTGTAGAGTAAGTTTCTCCAACACAAAATTGAGATCCCAAGCAGGAGTAAGAGCTCTACGTGGGGTCTTATATTCTTTGCCCTCTAAGAAATTGCTTGAACAAAGGATGCGAAAACAATGGTGGGTCACAATCATAGTGAGCTGAAATTGCTGCAGCATGAATCTTAATGGAAGAGAAAGACAAACCTTTGTCCAGTAACTCAGTAAGATATTGAAGAGCCACACTCAAATTTGGCTCAGAAATCTCCAAATTGTTTGCTGCACTCCAAAATAAAATCTCTTCCATTTTTCTGTGTACACTTTCCTTGTACTAGGTCTTCTGGCTTCCATAATCACATTTAAAACTTGTTGAGGAAGCTGAGACCTGCTGTCTTTCAAAACAGAATATGCCAGGCTGTTAGATGCAGAGAGTGAAGCTTGACATTGAGCAGATGACCTTCCCTCTGAGACAACAGGTGTGGAATCAAGGTAAAGGCCATGGAGGCTTCCTTACCAGACTCCTCAGTAATGGGTACCAGTGCTGCCGAGGCCAATCTGGAGCTATTAAAATCATCCTTGGCTTGTCTTGTCTGACCTTTAGAAGCACCTTTGGAAGAAGAGGCAGAGGTGGAAAAGCATACACATGAAGATTTTTCCAACTGAAAGAAAGAGCATCCACTTTCCAAGCTGTGTGATGAAATCCCTTTGTGCAAAACTTTGGCAGCTGGTGGTTTAGTGGAGAAGCGAACAGATCTATGTCTGGAGTTCCCCATGACACTGTCAATTTTGAAATACATGAAGATCCAGTTTCCACTGTGGGGATCCATGATTTGTCTGCTTAATACATCTGCTAAGGAGTTCTGTGCTCCGGCAGAAACCTTGCCTGAAGAGTTAGTTGCAGACTGAGCGCAGTCTCCCATAAAATCATTGCTTGTCTGCACAATGGGTAAGAATGAGTTCCCCTTGTTTGTTGATGTACCACATGACAGTTGTGTTGTCGTTAGAATCAACACCTGCCCTGGAAGAAGTAACTCCTTGAAAGCAATTAATGCAAACTGAACTGCTAACATCTCTTTCATGTTGATATGTAGATGCTGTAGTCTGGCAGGCCACTTGTCTTGTATCCACTTTCCATTTAGATGAGCTCCCCAAGCAATATCTGAGGCATCTGTCGTTAGAATCTGACTTGCCACTGGCGGGTCACAGAGAGTCCCTTGTTTAGGTGACATTCCTGAGCCCACCACAAAAATTCCTTTTGAATGCAAGGTATTATTTGAATGACAGTGTCCAAATCCTGGCAGTGCTGTGTCCACAGATTTTGAGATACCATTGTAGCTTCCTCATATGCAGTTTGGCATTGGGAAGCACCAGAATACAAGATGCCATGAACCCTAAGGCTTGAAGGACTGTCCTTGCAGTCAGCCCGGACTGAAGAGATAGATAATGGAAGTAACTGGAAAGATTCTTTTGTTTGTCCGGGGTTAAAAAGGCCATCTGGGCTGCTGTATTCAGTCTCACACCCAGAAAGCACATGTCTTGAGAGGGTACTAGACTGGACTTTATTTCGTTCACAGAATACCCTAGGCATCTTAGCACTGCTATGACATATTCCAGATGCTGTAGAAGATCTTCCTTTTCTTGAGCCAGAATCAGGCAGTCGTCCAAGTAAGGATAGATGTGGATTCCTTTTAGCCTGAAGTAAGCTATCACTGGAGCCAGAACCTTTGTGAATACTCTGGGCGCAGTAGATAAGCCAAAGGGCAATGCAGAGAACTGATAATGAGAATTTCCAGCTCGAAAACGCAGATACTTCCTGCAACGTAGTCTTATTGGCACATGAAGGTAAGCTTCCTTGAGATCCAAAGTTACCATCCAGTGATCTTTGCCCAGCAGAGGTAAAAGCTGTTGTAACGTCAACATTTTGAACTTGGGAATGTCCAGATAAGTGTTGAGAATAGATAAATCCAGAATTGGTCTCCACGTGTTCCCCTTCTTTGGTACTAGGAACAGGCGAGAATAAAATCCTAGGCCCCTTTCTGGCACAGGAACTGACTGAATGGCCCCTATTTGGAGCAACAGAGAAATTTGCTTGTGAGCCTCTGTTCTTTGAAGAGGAGGAATGTCTGGCATGCCTTTGAAAGGAGGCAAGGTATGGAAATAAAACCTGTAACCGTGGTGAATAATATCCAGAACCCATCTGTCTTGGGTAATTAAATCCCAATTTTCTTTGAAAAGAGACAGCCTTCCTCCCAAAGGTGCTGCCAGGCAAGAAGGACTGGCAGCTGAAAAGGCAGGTCATTGGGTTTGCTTACGAAAGGACTGACCCCTGCCCTCACCCGAAGTCTGAGCAGGGGAACTCCCTGTCCTAGGCCTAAAAGAACCCTGAGCTCTGCCCCTACCACGTCTAGACCTACCCCTAGACTGGGAATCATAAGTAGGATAAGTCCATCCCTTAGTAGGCCAATTTCTACTAAACTTCGGAGGCTGCACTTGCAAAAAATCTTTAACAGTTTGCATAGACTTAGCCTTGTCCTCCATTTTCTTCAAAACTGCTTCCACAGGCGAACCAAACAAAACAGACTGTAAAGGAGCATCCAAAATCCTTGTCTTAACATGCTCAGCTAAATTCTGATCTCTCAGCCAGGCGTGCCTACGAAGAACAGAACCAGTGGCAGCCACCCTGGAGGAGGCCTGCACAGCATCAAAACCACATTGTAAAGAATGCTTACCCACCTGTTCAGAGACATGCACCAAATCTTGTAATTCTTTACACTCAATGCCTTCAGCCAGAGCATCCACCTTAGACTTCAATTGAGAAAGAAGATAGTTTTGATATTTCAACATATGAAACTGGCAATTCAAAGCCCTCATAGCTAAGGTAGAAGATGTATAGACTTTCTTTCCCCATCTATCCAAAGCTCTGGCCTCTATCTGGAGGAACAGGATTTTTACAACAGAGGCCTTGACACCTTTAGGTCCCTGACTAACAGTTTCTGGGTCCGCCCTAGGACTCTTATAAAGATATTTATGAGCTTCAGGCACCCTGTAATACCTATCCGGTTTAACAGGAGCAGGAGGCAAAGAATCAGGATTAAGTGAAGCCTCTGCAAACACATCTTCCACAACATCCAGAACAGGGGTATAGCCAAGGCCTATGCTGGGGTAAAAGCAAAAATTCCCTAAGCCTTTTCCTGGAATCAGAGAAGACCTGACCTTCCCACTTAAAATGTTCCTCATGGAATGAAGAGTCTCTGAAAAGAAAAATCCTCTGGAGGAGAAGCAGAAGGAGTGAATCATCTGCATCAGAATCAGAATAAGGAGAGTACTCCTGCAAGTCTTCAGCCGAAGACTCTGAAACATCGAAGCCTGCTCAAAACTCCCCAACTCTGGCTCCACCCTAGGTCTCTTATCAGGAGGGGCAAGAACCTCTAATCAAAGTAATCAAATCTTCTGCCATTTTAAGCATGTGCTTCTTGGGCACAGACCCTGCTGAACTAGGAGTGACACCAACAGAAGCTAAACCTGGCCTGCCTCTGGGAGAAGCCTTGGAAACAGAAGGAGAGGGCCTAACCACCCTAGGAAGGGAGGGAGTACAGTAACCTGAGAAGCCCCTTCAGCCTGACCTGCCTCCTGAGAGGCCACATCCTGCAATATCAAAGTCTCCCCCTGGGACTCCAGAGAAGCCTCCTGGGAACCACCGGTTCCACTGACACCTCTAAAGAACCGGCGTCCGGGAGCGGACGACTCATCTTGCCTGGGTTTAACTGCTTTGTCTTTGCGCTTCTTAGCGAAGCGGCGCGGAGAACCCGACTGCATATTATAATTGCACTGCTTCCCGAAGACCAGCCTAGCACAATCTAACCTTCGCTTAATAGTGCGCTTATTGAACCTAGCACAAGCGACACCCAACAACGTCGTGCTCAGGCCCCAAACAAGGAATACACAAAGAATGATAATCCCTATGCAGTATCTGTTTCCCACAAGAAATACAGTTATTCACTTTTTCTGACATCCGGTAAACCACTGTGGCAAGAAAAAACTAAAATATTCTAACGGGTACTTAGCCAACTTTGATTCGGTCTGAAACTCCGAACTCGAAAAATTTCAGAACGCCGAACGGCACTTGCAATGCTGCTTCTGCATCGGACCATGCGGCAAAAAAGACTGAGGATATGACGTCGGTCATGCGCATTTGTACCCTGACGTCCTGATGTCAGTCTTAAGCGCCTTGACCGACGTCAGCCTAATACTTTGATATTCGGGCCGACCGAGGACAGCGGACTACCCATATGTAAGGACTGCAGCAATGTGAGATGAAGAACATCTTTCCGATTCATCCAAGTCTGTATCAGAAGTGACAGACTGAGTCTAGATGCTTCCACTTACATTTAATTTCTTCTTTCAAGGGACCTTCTCCAAATGTTCGGGGGAGGTTTCTGAAGAGGTGGGGTCACCCAGTGGGGCATCCTGGGGCACAGGTTCCCTACGCTTGGAGGCAGGAGGAGGGACAAAGAGGTACAGGCACTGAGGGAGAAGCTAAGCTTGGAGCAGTCTCAGGAGACTGCACGCTCATCACCTCGAAGGCGCCACAGTCCCGAGTTGAAGGAGCCGCTGGCTTCAAAAGAGTCCAGAGATCTCCTGCAAACCGGAGGCGATAGCTCTGAGGCTGATGTGGGAGCAGAGCTCACCTGCGCCGAAGCTCCAAGAGGGAGCGCGGGGTCCGACAAAGATCCAATGCCACTTCCTCCCTTGGAGCTGGCGAGAGAGCTTCAGTGCCCAGATCCCTCAATGGACTGACAGAGGACATCAGAGTGGTCGTCTGAACCAATAAGAGAAGAAACCGGGGCAGACAGTTCCATCACCTCCATGCACTCCGGCTCCAAGCTCACGAGAGTCGGAGGAGGAACAGATGGAGAAGCTGGAAGGGCTGAAAAAGCCAATTCCTTATGGGCTGGGCTCTAAAGTAATTTAGCAAGTGCCTGTGACTTGAGGAGCCTGTTGCCCACACTCTCTCCAAAGGTAGGTACTAGGCTATCAGCCCAAAGGCCTAAGTAAGCCTAGCCAACAAGGCTCCCTGGCTTACGCCACCCAAGAAAGGGTGCCACTGTCGAGCAGAGCCATAGAAGTGATCCCCGGGGTGCATTTCCCATTTCCCATCCACTCAAGAGATTTTTCTTGAAGAGTGCTAATGAGGAACTTCGCTTGACATAGATGGGCAGCTTCTTCCAGAGTATAGAAGTCTCTGGGACAGGAATCTATCCCTCCAGCATGTCCTGTTTATTGTGGTGACAAAGTTTAGGTCCCTACAGCGTGTAGCTCGGAGGGATTGGGATTTCTTTAGGTGTTGCATGTCCAACAGCTCTGGGTTTAACATAGCTTTATATGTTAGGCAGAGATCTCCTCAGAGTAGGTGATATGCTACAGAGTAAAGTTGGAGTTTTTTGAGACAGTTAGTGTTGGGCATCTGTTTGAGGTCAGTAATCCTTTGAGGTACTTCTGTGGTCTTGCCAGCTGCTGCAGATGTCTTGCGAAGTACATTCCAAAAGGGGCGTTGTACTCTAATGGGTCTAATGAGTGCCAAGTAGAGACCTCTTTTCCTGGATGAGAACCCTTTTGTGATGGTGTGCCACGTCGTGATCCGAAAGCCTGGAGGACCGAGAGCAGTGTGAAGAGGACAGGTGACTGCCTGCTCCAGGTTGCAGCACAAGAGACTGTGGAGCAGAGCATACCGCTTCAAAAGGAGGAGACCTTGATCCCTTTTAGGTCTGGACTGGCTCCGAGGACACAGATGGAGCCGCCAGAGCCTTAGCTTTGTCAGAACCAATGCTGGAGGCCGACAGAGCCGAAGGCTTTTCAGTAATTTGTCTGTTCAGAACACGGAACCAATGGCTTGTTGCATTTCTCAGACACTCAGCCAGCCAAAGAATCTTGAGGGTTCTTCAGAAGGCCACGTAAAATAAGCTTATTTTTCTTCTCTTCTGCAGGACTCTGCAACTGAAAGCGTGACAGATCGAGCAAGAGTCCTGCAGGTGAACAGCCCCTAAACAATAAACGCAACTCTTGCACCTGTCCGTAAGGGACATTTTCTGGCAACACAAGTCACATTTTTTCAACCCAGACGCGTTAGACTCTTTAGACATGGTAAACACTAGACAAGAAATTATTCACAATATGGGAAAAAACACAAAGCTAACAACTAACTGCAACTAGGCTGTAACAGGTAGTCCAACAAAAAAAAACGGAAGATTTTTTTTTTTTTAAAGGGAGAATAAAGAAGAGGAAGAGCCTCTTAAATGACAATCCCAGAAAGGGTGGAGAAAAAAGAACCCTCTAATTTAAACTGGTTTTAAGGGAAAGCAAATAAGACGGCCAAAAGTACCTCAACTAGCAGTGAAAGGAGTTGTTAGACTAACGGGGGGAGATAGTATACACCGAGTCAATACAGCCACAAAAAACTTGGGAAAATAGCGATAAAAAGAAAAAAAGCACAAAGTACTTGGCCTGAGCCAGTAGTTGCAATCTTGATGCTGCAAGCAGCAAAAGAGATCTGGGTAGCGCCACTAAGCATGTTGGGATAAGGGGTAGCCTCGAGCCAGTAAAAGCTTTCAAGCTATAGTAAACCGGCCGAGTCGGAGCAGAGGATAGTCTTGTGGAGGTCAGTAAGCTGTTAACGATCATCAAGGGAATGAAGGATTGTTTCACCACCTGCTTTGTTTGAGAAGGCTGGTTGAGAAATATTACACCACCTTAGGCATAAAAATCAGGGCTAGTCCTAAGGGTGACCGTCCTTATGAAAGGTCAAGAAAGGCTCCTTGCATACAACACCTTGTAATGAAGACAAACCTGGCAGAAGCAAAGGTGAGCAAGTGTTTTGCCAGGTAAGCATTCTGATGGGAGAAGTGACTGGCACAAAGACAGGTAGAGTGAACGCAAAGTAGAGGTCCCATGTTGGGACTCTTACGGAATGGCTTCATTGGTGAGGAGTGGGGTCACACTGCTCAAAATGTCCATATTTATGCCTCATTATGGTCTGTTCCTCAAAATGTATGATTTTCTGGCAAATCACTGAGTTAATGTCACTAAATGACAGAGGTTCAGATTTCATATCCTTTGGAAAAGGAATGTTAGTGCAAACCTTGTTATTCTGCCAATTTCCAAGGTTTATATTTAAAAACTGTCTCCAATGTCTGAGTTTGTCCAAATTTCTCACACTTAACGGTTGAGAGCTATGAGCGCAGTACGTGGGCAGACAACCAGAAATAGCAGAAGCAGGTACCCTGATTGAAAAATAGGACCCTGGGTTAATGAGATTACTCTGGGCAATGATCCTTTAGTGCAGCACCAGATCAGAAAACCTTTTCCACGTAGCAAGAAGTGGTAGATACTTTGTCTTCTAGCTTCTTTGAAAATGGACATCACATCCTTAAAAAAAACGTGCATAAACAATCTGGTCTAAATCATTCCACCAGACAGGTTCAGAGCTTTCTAACTGGAGAAAAAGGAGACCATTTGTTCCAAGTAGGTCCATGCACGATAGCAATGCCCTGGCTCTCAAGCCATGAATAAGCGAAGGAGGGACAGCCAGTGGTCTGGACCAGTGAATGCAGGATCTTTGACCCATCTTTCCTTATTTTCAGCAGTACCCTGGTGGCGACAGGTAATGGAAGGAAGGTGTAAAGGAACAGGTCTGCACAAAAGGAGGCATCTGTTTTCTGTGCTCCTATCCAAGAGTTATGGAGTAGAACTCTGAGTTGCCTGTTTTGAGTAGAGACAAAGATCAATTTCAGGCACAAGCCACAAATGGACTAAGTTCAGAAAAGTCTATTTTCAACATCCGTTCAGTGGGGTCCAAGACGGATCTGTTAAACTGTATGCCAAGAAGTTCTCCTGTCCTGGAATGAGAGAGGTTAGTGGTGACTGCTGCAGTTGGTGGTCTATGTCAGAGTACCTAGGCCAGTCTGCACAGATGGAGACAATGAATTGCAGTGTCTGTTGCTGTACAACGACTGTGGTGTTGTCAGTCAGGATTTTGATGTGCCCCAGTATCAAGTTCTTTGAAGGCCTTCATGGCCAGAAGGCTAGCCATCATTCTCATCCTAGTTTGACATTTCTGTCCCATGTCCCCTGTAGTCAAGTCTCCCAAGCGTGTCCAAGGTCAACTCTAGACCTGTCCATAGCAAGCTCCTGGCAGGGCTCCATCCTGAAGGGAACAAGTCAATTGTAATGCTCTCTTGCTACTATAAGGTAGTGTTTTTAGATAAGGGAGGAGGGGAATTGGTGGCCTCCTGGGAACTTTGGAGCTAGGAACAGCATTTTATTTTTTAAAGGAAAAAACATTGTTTTCTTCACTTGCAAATAGGCCACAGGTAACATCAGAACGTGCAATGCCATGCATAAGAGGCATCTGAGGAAGTCTCTGGCAGACATGACATTCTGACTGCAAATGTTTTAATCCTCATAAAACAGTTTGTCCAGAGACAGATAAAACCTAGACTTGATCCAGCAGACAGCCTGCTCCAAGAAAGGTAACCCAGGTAACAGGGCATAGGTGGGACTTTTAGGCTAAAGCCCACCTTCTTTAAAAAACCTAAATGGTTTGGATTTGGTCTCTTCAGCTCTAAGTCATTCATTAAAGGGATATGGGCCCCCTTTGCTACTGCAAAAATTGCCAGCGCCAGACACTGGCAATGCACAGAACTGGAAGTGGGTCTCAATGCTCCGAAACACAGGTGCTTTGTACTCCTATACAACAGAGATGTTAAGGCAGACGTTCAGGTACAAGTTTATCACCCATGCCCCTGGCATGAAAGATAGCAACTTGTCTAGAGTAAGCATCAAGAACTTTTGAGACCCCTAAGAATTTTTAAATTTTTGTAAGGTCTGATATGGCCTTCCATGGAACTAGAAAAAGCCTGGAGTAGAATCCTGTGCCTGAACCCAAAGGAGACCAGCTGAATGGATCTGCGCTGTAAAAGGCCTCTGAGGACAGATCAAATGCATCTAGTACTTTGACACTTCCCTCACATATAAAATTATGCTGGTTTGATAAGAGGACAGAGGACCATAAGTTTGAGTCCCTTGTTAATGGATTTACTCCCATGCTAAAATAAAGGAAAGCCTTCCCCTACTTTTTCCATAGTTCTGTGGGAGGATTTGTAGGAGGCAGGGAGATGCTCTGAAGTAGCATGGCCATTCCCTGTAGGATCCTTAGACTTTCTAGGTCTCAAAAGTATGTAGAAAGTAGATGGTCCCCAAGTATCAGGTTTCCACTTTCTACAATACCCGATCCCCCCATCCCAAGCTTCAGACTGTACTTGCTTGGGGAGGGGCCAATACTTACCCGCTTAATTCTCAACCCATCTTTTGAGGGGGGTAGAGATTTTGTATATACTTTGCCTTTTTTGCCAAGTCTCACTTTCTCAGTTGGTAATCCAAGAAAAATCCCTGACGAAATAGTTAGGAGTTTTACTTTAATATGGTCGGAAAGGGGTTACATTTTTCAGCCAGACATATGTGCAAGTAAAAGACCCAATGGCATCTGGTATTATAGCCACATCTGAGTGAGTGTATGGACACCTGAAGGCCACCACCACAAAGATGCTGAGGTCTCTCAAGGCATGTGGAACTTGCAGTTAAAAGGTCTCATGAACAATGTAGCTGTAACACATATTTTAGCCAAACAAGTCCAAGACTCTACTTTCCCCATCAACTGGCAAGAAATTTTCACGCAGGCCCCAAAGATCACTGCTTGGAGACTCCACACAGTGGTGGTCCCAGCTGTGTTCTCATGAAGGTACTTACGGGAGTCAAGCAAACTATAGAAGCAATCCGGACTCCTGGGAGCAGGGAAAGTAATAAGGCTGCAATGATGCGTTATATTATACTGGGTGTGAGCCTGACAGAACTCAATAGACTCCCAACTGAAAGACTCCATTTTATTTAAATATGTCCACAAATGAAAGGTTCTTGGGTGGGGAAGCAAAGGATAAAAAGTTTAGTGAGAATCTAAACCAAGGTAAAAAAAAAAAAAAAAAAAAAAAAAAAGTGTGTGCAGGTGCTTCTCATAGGCCAGTTCCTCCACATCAGATTCAAAGGGAATCAAGAGTCCAGGGGGCACAAATGTCCCTTTCTTTTTCCCCCAGAGCAGATTCCACCAAATACTGGTTACTTTTCCAGGGAAGGCTGCTTGGATTTTATGTACTCCACAAAATCCCACAGTCTGAAGGAGCACATGACACAAGCAAAGTAGGGTAAGGCAACTCATGTTGCTGCTTTGGTTTTGGCCTGACATTTTGGACCTTTTCTTTAAAGCATCTTACCAAGAGCTAAATATGTCTACTTGTGTTACTTTTTTGTAATAATGTTGCAGAGATCTATAAAACCTTTAAAAATTTGAAGGTAGGCTAAAATTGAAGCCATCATAATCAGCTTACCACTCATCACAATTGATGTCTCTGTAGTAGATGGTCTACAGACAACCTCTCAGACAAAATTCAAACACGTAGCTTTTACATCCTCAGGAAAGTTTTGCGCACACAGCCAAGCAAACCTACTTGTAACAGGCACCAGTTGAATCATAAACCAAACCACAAACTGGAGAAGATACCTTGGTAGTAAAATGAAGCAAAAAACAATGCAAAGCAACAAGCAGTGTAGATCATGAATACCTAGTGAAGAAAACACGTTCACCCACAATGAGGTATAAAACCAATTAGTTTAATGGTGACATTTAAGTGCTTTTGCCCACAATGCAATCAAAAATCGACTTCCTCAGAACAAATACCCATAATAAGCAACCAGCCATTTATATACAAAATTAAGAGGTCATGTGACTAATTGCACAGTTCCCATTAAAGGTACACTTTAAAAACAATTGTGTCTTGCAAAACCAATAAAATACATGAGTGCATAAAAGCAAATTAAATGTTTACATAAATAATTCAATAGGACCTACCCTTTATTGCACATAAACAGAAGTTATGTTCTTACCATAACGTTCCATGTTAGTTGTCTTCTTCTCGCCTTCTTCTTCTTGCTGGATGGGTTCGGAGCCGACCTCGGCTCCGACTCGGCCACTCTAAAGCTCGAGAGTTGGTTCCACCGGCTCGAGGCTCCCCTTATATCCCACAATGCTAGGCGAGAGTTACCTCAGATCTCGTTTGTAAGCTAACCCCAGCTTATAACAGAAACAGTATAACTGTAAAAAAACAGAATCCACCTCTAACAACAGGAAGAAGAAGGGAGACCTACATCCTGAAACAAGAAATATGCCTAATAGCATATAGCTAAGAAAGAGGTGGTAGAAAGAGAGGTCACGATCACAACTCCTCTAGGTCTATCCAGGCCAGGGGGAAGGAGGGTGGAAGAAGAAGCGTGAAGAAGACAACTAACATGGAACGTTATGGTAAGAACATAACTTCTATATGTTAAGTTGTCTATCTCCCATTCATTCTTGCTGGATGGGACGCGTCCCTAGCACCTTGTCCCGGTGGCCTAACGGAACAGACTCCTGAGAACAGTGGAACCAAAATTAGCTCTATGCCTAGAAGCTAAATCCAACTTATAATGGGAAATAAAAGTGTGAGGGGTAGCCCAAGTAGCCGCTGCACAAATGGTGTCAATAGGCAGTCTGTCTTGAAGGCTAAAGAAGTAGCCAAAGCTCTGGTGGAATGGGCTTTAGGCTTATTAGGCAGTTTTGGTGTCTAATCTCATAAACAAGGGTAATCAGAGATGTTAGCCATCTGGATAAAGATACCTTAGAAACTGGAAGTCCCTTTCTGCTTTCCGCATAGGAGACAAACAGCTGATCAGATTTTCTGAATTGTTTGTCCTGTCCAAGTAGTACCTTAATTGACGATGAACATCCAGACAGTGTAATTTTTGTTCAGACCTATTTGAATACTGGAAAAAGACAGGGAGGTCAATGCATTGGTTTAGATTTGATGTTGAAACCACCTTAGGCAAAAAGGACGGGTTAGTTCGTAAGGAAACTCTGTCCTTATGGAACACAAGGTAAGGAGAACGACAACTGAGTGCTTGAAGTTCTGAAATTTTTCTAGCTGATGTGATAGCCACCAGAAAGAGAGTTTTCCATGATAATAACTTTAAGGAACATGAAGCTGCAGGTTCGAAAGGGGAAAGAATCAAAGAAGCAAGAACTAAATTTAGGTCCCAAGGAGAAGGAGGATTTCTTACAGGAGGTCTGAGAAGAAAAACTCCTTTCAAAAAGGCTTTGCAGAGTTTGTGGGACATTAGGGCGGATTCAGAAATACCCACATGGAAATTAGAAATAGCTGCCAATTGAACCTTAAGAGTAGATGGAGATGAACCTGCATGGAAGAGTTCAGCAAGAAATTAGAGGACTAGTTGGATGGAAGCGGTGAAAGGATCTATGTCCTTTCCTTGTGCCCAATATGAAAATAGTTTCCACTTACTCAAATAAATCTTTCGAGTGGAAGATTTATGGGAAGCTATCAAAATATCTCTAACAGAGTGAGATAATTGAGGAAGCCTGGCTACGGTTGGAAGTGGAGGAACCAAGCAGTGAGGTTCAGAGAGGGAAGGGAGCGATGAAACTGACCCGACTGATGGATCAAAAGATCTGGAACTAGGTCCAGATTCCACGGTCGCTCCAAAAGAAATCGATGCAGAAAGGGGAACCACACTTGTCGAGGCCAGTAAGGAGCAATGAGGATCAATGAGGCCTTCTGAGCGATAGCTTTCTGTATTACTTGAGAGATCAGTGGGAAGGAGGAAATGCATACAGAAGTCCCGGGGCCAAACTTGGACTAGCGCGTCCCTGCTGGGTTGGCCTGGTAAAGGGAATAGAGTGAAGTATTCTCTGCACTTGCTGTTTTGGGGAGTAGCAACAAGATCGCAGCAAGGCTGACCCCACTTGAGAAAAATCTCTCTCACTACAAAGTCTTTCAGAGACCACTCGTGAGGCATGAGAATAGCTCTGCTCAACTTGTCCGCAATGTGATTGGACTTCCCGGGGATGTGCGTTGCTATCAGAAAACGCTGAGAAGAAATCGCCCATTGCCACAGTCTGAGTGCTTCTCGACACAGGGGTATGATCTGGTTCCGCCTTGTTTGTTGATGTACCACACTACAGACATATTGTCTGTCTGGATTGCAATCGTTCCCAAGGGAAGAGAGTGTTGAAGGGCTTGCAACGCTAAAAGCACTGCTCTCATCTCCAGAACATTTATGTGCAAGTGGCATTCGTTTGGTTGCCATGTGCCCTGGACTGTCCTGCCCTGATAATGCCCCCACCCGATCAGGGAGGCATCCGCTGTCAGAGTAGCAACCGGAGGAGGTGGAACAAATGGTCTCCCCAACAGGAGCTGGGGAAGACATCCACCACATGAGATGCTTTTGCACGCTTGCGTGATCATAATGGTGTGAGACATTGGAAGTTCCTGGTATGACCATTGAGAAAAGAGCATCCACTGAAGGATCCGCATGTGGTATCTGGCCAATGGAAGGAGGGGTATGGCGCTGCCATGATTCCCAACACCTTTAGAACTAACCTGGCTTTGGCTCTGTTGTTGTTGAGAAGTAGTGATACCAATTTTTGAATGTCTGATATCCTTTGGTTCATTAGTGTTGCAGACATGTTTACAGTATCTAATTTGCGCCTATGTAGGTAATAGTGCGACAAGGCGACAAAACAGACTTTTCGCAATTTATTGAGATACCCAGTTTTGACAGATGAAAAGTGTAATCTCTGGCCATCAGAAGGAGATGCTTGGTGGGAGCTGTGAGGAGCCAGTCGTCCAAATATGGAAACACCTGGAATCCTTGTCGTCTCAGGTGAGAAGCTACCACTGCCATGCATTTGGTAAACACCGGGGCAGTGGTGAGACCAAAGGGCAGGGCCCTGAATTGAAAATGACTGGTTCCCAGCCTGAAGCGGAGGAATCTTCTGGAGCGCCTGTTCATTTTATGTGATAGTACGCGTCCTGAAGGTCTATAGAGCACATCCAGTTTCCTTTTCCCAATAGGGGAAGAATGGATTGCAGCGTGACCATCCGAAATCTTGTTTTCTTGACCGATCTGTTCAAGATACTGAGATCCAAAATTGGTCTCCAGTCCCCTGTTTTCTTTGGAACTAAAAAGAACCTTGAGTAGATTCCAGATCCTAGTTGGTCTGCTGGCACTGGCTGAATAGCTCTTTTTGCAAGCAGTTTTGAAATTTCCAAAGCTGCTATATCCCTTTGAGCGGTGGGACATCTGGAAGGGATTTTTTGACTGATTTGGAAGCGAAGAAAGGGAATAGAATAACCTTCGAAATGATGGACTGTACCCATTTGTCTTGTGTCAAGGATAGCCAGGCTTCGGGGTACAGTGACAATCTTCCCCGACTCCCTCCGAAGATGGGCAGTCGAGCAACACCTCAGGGATGCTGAAAGGGCTTATCGGAGGACGTTTCTCGATTGCCCTGGTTCTGCGGACCCCTGCCTCTAGGCGGCGTCTACCATTGTTGTTCCCCCTCTGCCTCTGGCGGGAACCGACTCTGTGCCAGGCGAAGTCCCTTGGGATTGTTTACGGAACCACATCTTTCCCCTTCTGGCCTTTGGGGTAAGGCCTAGGAGGAGTAGAAAACGGACTCAGACGGCAGAAAGGGTCTTGCCATCAGTCTCGCACCTAGTCAGGGTTTCTTTCACTTGTGGACCAAAAGAGATGTTCCATCAAAGGGAGTTCGTGAAAGACGCCTTGAAAGGTTCCGAAAATTGCATAGCCGCATCCAGGCGTGCCTACGTAAGGCTACCCCTGTTCCTGCGGCTCTGCTCGCTCCATCGGCCGCATAAGAGAGGAGGCGATGGAGGAGTTGGAAATAGAATTAGGATAGCCAGCTGCGTGTTCATTTTCTCTTGGAAACCCGCAGCTGTAGGGTCCTTCAGCATTTCACTCGCTTTTGATCAAGTCCCTTTGAAGACAAGTGAAATGGCACAGGTAATTCAGCGAATGCATAGTAAATGTCGCTGAGGAGAACATCCGCTTCACCTATCCATGGACCTAGATTCCTTGTTAGGTGGATGGACAGGCACTGAAGGATCAGCCAGTTCCTTCTTTGTGGCGGCAGCTACCACCATAGCATCCACAGAGACTCCTTTTGATAAAAATTCCTTGTCTGATGGAGCTGTGATGAATTTGGAGGGTCTCCTGGGAATGGGGTCCACTGAATCAGGAGCCGTCCATGCTTTTTTTGGAACCACCTGCATGAGGGGGTGAAGGGGAGACACCCAGGAGGTGGAAGGACGAGAGCCAAACGCCTCAAGATACACAGATTCGTCCTCCGAAGGGTTGAGGGCTGGCCAATTTCCCCTCTGTTTAAGGATCTCCAGAATGTCTGCAAATGAGACCTCTTCAGAAGGGGAACGGGGGGAACCCTCAGAATCATCCAGATCTGTGTCGGATGTGATAGACTCAGGTGAGTCAATGTGCTTCCTCTTGCACTTCCTCTTCCGAGGGGGCTCTCCTGCCAAATCAGGAGAGGCCTCGGAAGAGGATGAAATCCCCAAAGGGAGCTCCTGAGGAGCTGGCTCTCTGCGGTCCGGGATGAGGGAGTGAGTCGATTTACCCTGAGGCAGCATAGAGGGAGGGGCTGACGGAGCCGACTGTGGAGTAGAGCCAGGCTCTAACACACTCCGCATGACCTCAGCACCCCTGTCAGGCAGAGCCAGAGGTCCCCGCCCGAGGAGCTAAGGACCCCTCGGCACCGACAGTGATGGCTCCGAGGCCGATGTCGGAGCCGATCTCACCAGCGCCAAGCACCGAGGGAGAGGGGGTCGGACAAGGGTCCGATGCCACTCACCCTCGGAGCCGACGAGGGAAGTCCGGCCGAGATTCCTCCATGGAAGAAAGCGGAGCCGACGACGGAGCCGAAGACAATTGTCTCGGCTCGAGGTGACCACAGTCTCGGTTCCGACGACCCGGCTCGAACTCAAGAGAGTCAAGGAGGAAAGAGTTGATGGACGGGCAGGCACCGACTGATGAGTCGGGCTCTGAAGCATCTGGGCTAGTGCCTCAGACTTGAGTAGTCGACTCACCACCCTCTGAAGGTCATGATCGACAGCCTCGATGACCTAGAGGAATGAGACCTTTGGCTCCGTTCAGACAGCAGGGGAGATCCTGGAGCGAATGAACGGAGCCAAGAGAAGGTGACCTAGACCTCTTTCTGGTTGTCGGCTCAAGATCTTGTCGGAGCCGACACGGGTACCTCGATAACCTCGGCCCGCCGAGCCGAGGAGCCACAGAAACTGTGGACTGAGTCTTATCGGCTCCAGCCGGAGCCGATAAAGGCAAGGTTGAACAACCTGAGGTCTCGGCTCAGAAGCCGGAGCCGAAGACCTCAATGCCTGGAGGGCTTCCCTGTTGAGACAGACAGGGAATCCTCAGGCTTCAACAAGCCTCTCAGAATAAGCTTGTTTTTCTTTCCTGCAGGACCCTGGGGCTGAAGCCATGGCAAACAGCACAGGAGTCCTGCAGGTGCAAAGGCCCCAGACAATAGACACAAGAAGTGTGAGCGCTGTCAGAGACATTTTCTGACAGCACGCATCACACTTCTTGAACTGAGACCTTTGCTTCTTTGACATAGCCTAACTGGTGAACACAAACACACACTCAAACACACCAGTTATACCCTGTCAGAATAACAACTTTAGTACAAATACTAAAAATAAAGTACCATAAACAGTAGTTAAACTACACAAACACTCCCTAGGGAAGGGAAGGCCTAAGGCCCAAGGGAAGAACTAAAAGTTCTTTTAAACAAAAAGGGAAAATTAGGTCGGGATAAAGTTCAATGAACTACACTAATTTGGGAATAATTAAACTAAAAAGGGGTAAAAGAGTAACTTTTAATAGAAAAGCTTAAACTCACCAGGAACCGGTAGAACAACCAACCTCAAGCTGTAGGCAAGCGAGATCTGAGGTAACTCGCCTAGCATTGTGGGATATAAGGGGAGCCTCGAGCCGGTGGAACCAACTCTCGAGCTTTAGAGTGGCCGAGTCGGAGCCGAGGTCGGCTCCGAACCCATCCAGCAAGAATGAAGGCGAGATAGACAACTTAAATCTGACTTTCATAACAGTTTAGTAGCACAAAGTTTTAAAATACTGTTCAAGGCTAGAATATTGTGCACTGGCATTTAGGCGCAGTTGTCACAAAAGTTTTGTATTCTAATATCAACTACCAGGATCCCTCTCTGGGATTATGAGACCTTTTCGAGTAGAAAGAAATAAAAATTTTATCTGTACATTTTAACCAATGTTTTTATAAAGCGTTATAAGAGTTGAAATTACAATCATAATGTTTATATATCCTCCTCTTTAAAGTATGTTCTATTTTGCCAATGTAGGAGTGAGCAATATGCCAAAGCCCCTGATGAGTTATAATCATTTTAGGAGTTCAGGCTGCGTCATTCCAGGATTTATTGGTGATTCGACCTGTAAACTGCATCAGAGGAGTGACAACGTTGAGAGACTGGCCAAGAGCCAGTTGGAAATGGGGTTCTGGTGGCCATTTGAGTGAAGTAGCCTATCAGATAGGCTTGTTTTTCTGGAGTAAGGAATGCCAACTGAGATGGTGTCCAAGCTTGCTCTCAGGAATACAAACATTTGACTGGGGACTAGTTTTGATTGCTTTTCGTTGTGTACCCCAGGGAGGTTAGAAGGTTCTTTACAAATGTCAGGTACTGCAACAGCATTTCCTGACTGTCTGCCTGAATCAGGCAGTCGTCCAAGTATGGGTAAATTTTAATTTTCCTCTGACTGCAGTAGGTAATGGGTGGTGCCAGGTACTTACTGAATACTCTGGGCACAGTGGATAAGCCAAAGGGAAGTGCAGAGAACTGATAATGCATAGATCGTGGCCTGAAGCATAGGTATTTTCTGCACGAGTCCCTGATAGGGATGTGCAGATAGGCTTCTTGGGTCTAGGGTGGCTAACCAGGCATCTTTGGCCAGCATAGGAAGAAGCTGCTGAAGCGTGAGCATTTTGAATTTTGGTACCACCAGGAAGGTGTTTAGAAAGGAAAGATCTAGGATTGGGCGCCAAGTGCCCTCTTTTCTGGGTACCAGGAAGAGTCTGGAATAGAACCTTTAACCATCTGTTCTGCAGGAATAGGCTGAATTGCTCTTATGGAGAGCAGGAATTGAACTTGGTTTTGTGCCTCTCCCCACTGGTTTGGACAAAGGTCTGGGAACCCTTTTGGGGGTGGCAGTGAGTGGACGTAAAATTTGTACCCCTGGGATACAATTTAGAGGATCCACCCATCTTTGGTGATGAAGGTCCAGTTCTTCGCATGGTGGAAAAGTTTTACTCCTAGGGGCACCAGCAGTTGGACAGAGGTGAGGAGTTGGGTCGAGAAGTCATTGTGAATTCTTTCAGTAAGGGGGTGGGGCTTAGCATTCCCAGTCTTTGAAGTGGAGGCACTCCATTGCTTAGATCTCTGCATACACAGACTGTACCTCTGGGGGGGGGGGTATGTTTCCCCTGGGTCTAGTTTGAGATGGCCTAGAGAGTGCTGGAAAAGACAAATGTTTCGATGGGCAATGGCTACTGAATCTAGGAGTCTGTACTTGCAAGAAATCTTTGCCTGTCTGAATAGATTTAGCTTTCTCTTCCATCTTTTTAAGAACCTCTTCTGCTTTGGTGCCAAACAGACCGTCCTTGTTCAAGGGAGCGGCTAGCAATTTTGATTTGACATGGTCTGGCAAGGTCTGCTCCTTAAGCCAAGCATGCCTTCTCAGTACAGAACCAGTGACTGCTGCCCTGCAGGATGCTTCTAGAGCATCAAAGCCATATTGCAAAGTATGCCTGCTGACTTGGCTTGCAGAATGCATAAGCTCTTGCGTAATTATTTTCTGCACAGTCTGTAAAGATAACCAATTTTTGCTCAAGTTCCATAATATGTTGCTGGTACTTCAGCATGTGAAACTGGCAATTCAATGCCCTAATGTTGAGAGTTGCGGAGGTGTATACGTTTTTACCCCATCAGTCTGAAGCTCTGTAATTCCTGTCCGTAGGGGTGGGATTCTTAGCTGCAGTTGCTTTTAGACCTTTAGACCTCTGGGAGATTTCAAAAATCCTACTGCCGACCCAGAGGTAAAAAAATTTGAGAGAGTCAGGAACTCTGTAGTACCCGTCTGGTTTCCTAGGAGCAGGGGGTAAAGTATCAGGAGTTGGACTGAATTCCATAAAGACATAATCCACAACATCCAGAACTGAGGGTATTGCTAAAGGTCTATGTTGTGGCAAATCTAAAAATTCTCCGAGGTTCTTTTTGGACCGAGGATAGTCTTGGCATTCCCAATGGAAATGCTCCCAAAGTATGTAGGGTTTCACTAAAAGAAAAATCCTCAAGAGGAGAAGCGGAGAGAATGGATTCCTCTGCATCTGAATCCTCATAAGCAGATGAAGGCATGTCTTCATACACAGAAACCTCAGAATTGGACTCTTGGTCTGTTAAAGCTGCTGAGGAAAAGTCTTAGCAGGGGAAGGCTGGCTTCCCCTAATCAGCATAACCAGGTCTTCTGCCATTTTAAGAATTTGATGGTGTGGCAAGGAAGCAGATGCTTGAGTTTTGGTCTTGGCATAGTTCGTACTCTTGGCCTTAGAAACTCGGTAGTTTTAGACAGAACTGAAGACGCGAAAGCCGGTTTGTGTCGAATATCAGTAGTGAGAACTTACTTCCTCAGAAGCCAGTGCCTGCACAGCGGCTTCAGACGCATCCAAGGTAGAGACATCCACAGGTTCCATAGTCAAGAGTCTCGTGGGATACCGGACTCCGAACAGGTCTTTGTATCGGCCTGCAAATTCATCGAAGCAGGCATCAGGGGCTGCAAAAGCACCTCACGGAGTACCGGTGAACTGGTGACTAGCTTAACGGAAGAGTCATCGGCAATTTTGGACCTGTGCTGTCTCTATCTGTATGTTTTTTAGAAGATCGGTAGTAGGATGGCTTACCGAAGCCATTTGGGAATAGGGAGATCTAGAGCGAAAGTATTTTGCATCAATAAGATCCAGACGACTAGCTTGGGCATTGAACAAAGCACAAAACCGACAGCGAGCTACGTCGTGATCTGGGCATAAACAGATGATGCAGTAAGAATGGAAATCTCAGTGTGGTATTTGCTTTCCACAGGCGAGACAACTTTTTTTCTTGCTCTAACCGATGTTAGATAAAGGATCCCTAATGGGGTACTTAGAAGACTTCAGGATGATTCAATTTGGAAACGAAAACTTAACTGCTTCTGCTTCGGGCTCCTCGGCAAGAAAGACTTATGGGAGCCAAGGGAAAAAGATGAATGGTCTTAGAAACCTGAAATGGCCACAGCGGTCACATCTGTGGCTGAAGAATTTAGTAGCCTGCTGAAGAGTGAAAAGCTGCTTGAAAACTTTTGTTCTTTTTTTGGCTGAACAGAAAGAACCAAAGAATCATTCACTGTAATAAGCATTTTAAGACTACCACTCCAGCCCCCAAAAGCAATTTAACATAACTTTTTTCCTTCAGAAATAAAAATAATGCTCCCAGTAGACTGAGAATCACATGACTGTCTAAGCACACTTTCTAACTTAAATACTTAACAGAAAAACTTTAAAAAAAGGTGAACCCCCCCAGAACATCGGTCCAGCAACGAATGCAGAAGAGTTAGCAAACAGTCAATCCTAGAAAGCAAGAGTGCTCTTCAGCAGCCAGAAGGCTCTGAAAAATCTGGTACCTAACAACTCTTAAAGCAGTTGACTAGCTTTTGAGCAGAGCTGGTGTGTGGAACAGGCCCTTAAACTTTGGAAGCTGGCCAGCTGTTACATCCTTAGCAGGGTATAACCTATGTAGTTAAAGGAGCACTATGGGCAAATGAGGAAAAAACATGCGTTTATCTTGCCGTGATTGACTGCACCTCCCAAAGCTGACTGCAGCAAATAAGTACTCATTCTTAATTTTATTTTTTGTTGCTCTTGTCTGCCCTCATGGGGCAGACATGATTCCTTTGGAAAGCTAAATCTGTTCCATAATGCACAGATTGTGAGAATAAATAACCCTATCATTTGTTGTCAGACTTGGAATGGAACACCTGAAAAAAATGCCAAGTTTAGACTGGTATGCACAGAGTTTTACAAAATGCCTACTGATGTACTACACATTCTCTGAAAGAAACTTGCAAAGGTGTCAAATTACGGCGATAAAGACTTTTCACAAAGAGCATATTTGCAAGTTTCAATTTCTGGCCAAGTTACTCCTCCCATCTCCCCCCTCCTTCAGTGGGCTAGTCTCATTTCTCACTTGCTTAGATTTAACATTTAGATAACTTTGCATGATAGAAAAAAAAAAAATCAGTCTTGTGTACCACTAGAACTGTTCCCTCACGTCTCCACTTCTGAACAGCATTTCCCAGGAAAATCAATCCAGAGTTCAGGCCAGTTTAGCCATTTTTTAAAATGCGCACAGTAAAGTATTTAATTTGTAATGCATTCTGGCTGCTCATATGGTTATCTTCGTATAGTTATTCTCTTATAGCATAACCTGAAATTATGGTAGTTAATGCTAAGCTTTACAACAGTTCTCAGTTTAACAAAGACCGCCCAAGCCTCTGATGTGACCCAGTACTTTGTTACTATTGCTTTATGTTGTCTTAGTTGTACACTTGCATGTCTCAACCTCTCAGCAACAGACTCGTGAAAAGACTTTCAAATGAGATACTTCTATTGAAAGAGTACTAGCAGCTGTAGCAGTGATACCACACTCCAAACAGGGAACTCAAACACAGTACTGACAAACAGGCAAAGTCATTACAACCACAAACCCCCATTTTAAAACTGGCCTTAAAGTGGAAGACTGCACCTATGCCAATACTTGCCCTAGTGCAAGCATTTACTCAATGTTCAAGTAGCAAGGTAATACTGGTTTCATCTGCACTAGCAAAGATTTGCCTTCTGGTCCTGGCAAGGAAACATCTTCTTCAGGGGTCGTACAACTGAAAGTCTTCTATAAGCCACAGGGGGTAAACGTATTCCTTTTGCAGTGGACATGTACTTCAGCTCAGTTAAATGAAAGTTTCTGGTTCCTGTAGCACCTTACAGTGATGCTCACTAACTATATAGGGAAGCTTCCCCAAAGCAACCACCTTTTGCGATTCTGGACCTCTTGTGTTACAACTTCTAGGTAGCTTATGCCACAATTACAAGTACTGTTGGGCATTTCTCTACAAGAACATTTCTTCACCTTGCTTTTCCATTCATGCCAAGACACTGCAGTGATCAGTTTACCTTCACCTTTCATGTGCTTTCTGAGCAAGCCACAAAGCTTTCTTAAATACCACCAACTCAAAAAAAAAAAACCTGCACCAACTTCAGCAAACCTAGTTTGTGAACTGAAGAGGCAAGCGCACCTGAATTTACTGACAGAACTTTCAACAAATGCACTACACGTGAATACCCAGGTGTGTCCTAAATACTGATGAGCTTGAGGAGAGATGAGATGAGTCAGTAGTCTGGGTGCCCACTCTTCAAACCTTTCTTGGCAAAGAATAAAGAAGAGTCCTGAGGGGGCCAAGACAGAAGTGTGACATGCTAAAAACACCCACACCCCAGTAAAATCACCTATAAAAAGAAATGGGGAGTGGGAGAAGCTAATGCAACAGGGATCTATTCAAGTATCTACTGTTACAGATCACTGATGCACCAGACCACATTGCAGGAGTGTATTAAAGTTCAGAAAGAGGGAGGTAGAACAAACCTGAACACATTCAGGAGCACACGGGGGGGGGGGGGGGGGGGGTCTAGTAAAACCTGTTCAGGACCTGGAAAGAAAGCCAGCTTACAAGATTTATGTACAAAAAAGACAAAACTGTTTCCAAGTCCACCCTTTTCAAAAAGCCACAGAAGCCAAAATCCCTGGTACAACAGGACCTGACCCTACCTAGAAGGGACTTATTACAATAAGAAAAGAAACTGTATCCGCCAAACTTTGAAAATAGTTCCGACACCGACGGCAAGAAAAAGGCAGCCAAACAGCAGCAGTCAGATTTCCTGAAGGAACAGGTTCTGCCCTAGTATGAACAGAGCTGGTGGGGGACATCCAGAGTATTCAATATCCAACCTCCCCCCCGGGTTTTCAGGTTCTAGACAGAATACAGGGAAATAACAGCGTGACAAAAGTAAACACTAACCACGTCTGAAAACAAGTCCTGCACGTATGCCTAAGGGCATCCTATCCTTGGAGAGAAAGATAAAGCTGGCTCACCTCAAGAGCTTACGACTCTGACAATACTCATTGCTCTGAGCTCTTCAAGAACAAAGTACAGTTGTGTAAAAACTTACCATAATAGGATGTCTTTTTCACTGTTTCAGTATTTAACATTAGGAATCCCCTGCCAAGGGTGGCCCGGCATCTGGCCAGTACACCAAAGCCTTTAGGTTGCCTTAGGGTACGCCGTGCATCACACACATGCTTCTTGTATAACACAGCATATATATCCAGACATACTATCCACTGAACTGAAAGCCCCAGTAGGAATACCAGTCCAAGGAAGACCTAGGTAACCAGTACATCCCGAAGAGAAACTGACCAGGGGACGAGTGAATACTGCAACACTGAAGACATCTACCATCAAGATTTTATACAATATGTCCTTCCATTTCACTGCTACAGTATTCATAACATTAAGAAGAGCTCCAACGCTCAAGAGACTTGGGAGGAGGAAGGAAAAGCACAGCTCTCTAGGAAGCCATGAAATATGACCCTAGCAAAACTACTCTAGCTCTGGAAATTCCACCCAACTTGTAGTGCTTGGTAAATGTATGCACAGAAGTCTGGGTAGCTGCCTAAAGAATAGACTTTGTATCCAAATCCTTGAAAAAAAGCACCAGAAGCCACAGCTCTAGTAGAATAAGCCTTTACAGAAGAAATGAGTTGCTTAACATGAACAGAAAAAGAAATGGCTTTTGAAATCTAAGAAGAAAGTCTGCTTGGACACAGACAATCCCAAAGACCTGCGGTGAAAAGAATTAGAAGTTATGTACCTACCATAACGTTCCATGTTAGTTTTCTTCTCGCCTTCTTTCTTGCTGGATGGGTTCGGAGCCGATCCTCGGCTCCGACTCGGCCACTCTAAAAGCTCGGGAGCTAGTTCCACCGGCTCGAGGCTCCCCTATATCCCACAATGCTAGGCGGTAACTCCTCAGAACTCGTTTGAAAGCTAAGGCCAGCAAGAAAATTCCACAAGGAACAAAGAAAAACTCCTCTAGGTCTGTCCTGGCTACGGGGAAGGAGGGTGGGACGCAAGAAAGAAGGCGAGAAGAAGACAATTAACACGGAACATTATGGTAGGTACATAACTTCTAAATGTTAAGTTGTCTATCTCGCCTTCATTCTTGCTGGATGGGACCGCGTCCCTAGCACCTTGTCCCGGGTGGCCTATCGGAACAGACTCGAGTACAGTGGAACCAAAGTTGGCTCGGTCTCTAGAGGCCAAGTCCAACTTATGAGAAATGAAGGTATGGGGAGAAGCCCAAGTAGCTGCAGAACAAACAGAATCAATAGGCAGCCTATCTTGGAAAGCTATAGAAGTGGCTAAAGCTCTAGTTGAATGAGCCCTGGGTTTGGATGGCAACTGTTGATGTCTTATCTCATACACTAGGGTAATCAACGAAGTAAGCCATCTAGAGAGAGACACTTTAGAAACTGGCAGGCCCATTCTACCTTCTGCATAAGAAACAAACAGTTGGTCAGATTTCCTGAATTGTTTGGTCCTAAATAGTACCCAAGTTGGCGATGAATATATAAACAGTGTAACTTTTGTTCTGACCTATTAGAATAATTAGGGAAGACAACAGGAAGCTCAATGGTTTGATTCAAATTTGCCAGTGAAGCTACCTTGGGCAAAAAAGACGGGTTAGTACGCAAGGACACCCTATCCTTATGAAATAAAAGATAAGGGGGTCAACTACACAGAGCATGGAGTTCAGAGACTCTTCTAGCCGAAGTGATAGCTACTAAAAAGAGTGTTTTCCAAGAAAGTAACTTAATTGAACATGAAGCCGCAGGTTCAAAGGGGGAAAGAATTAAGGATGTCAGAACCAAGTTGAGATCCCATTGGGGAGGAGGATCTCTGATGGGTGGTTTGAGGAGAAAAACTCCCTTTAAAAAGGCTTTGCAGAGTTTGAGAGACATAATGGAGGACTCAGACTCCAACATGAAAGTTCGAAATTGCTGCCAATTGAACTCTAATGGTAGACTGAGACGAACCTGAGTGGAAAAGTTTGGCTAGAAAGTCTAGAACTGATTGAATGGAAGCAGTGAAAGGATCTATATTCTTTGACTGCGCCCAACAGGAAAAACGTTTCCACTTGTTATGATAAATCTTCCGAGTGGAAGATTTATGGGAGGCTATCAAGATATCTGAGTGAGATACCAGAGGAAGCCTGGCTGGAATTGGAGGAACCACGCTGTGAGGTTCAGAGAAGGAAGGGAGTGGTGCAACTGACCCGACTGATGGGTCAAGAGGTCTGGAACTGGGTCCAGATGCCAAGGTTGCTCCAACAGATAACGGTGGAGAAATGGGAACCAAACCTGTCTAGGCCAGTAAGGGGCAATGAGGATCATGGAAGCTTCCTGAGCGATGGCTTTCTGTATCAGCAGAGATATCAGTGGGAAGGGAGGAAAAGCATACAGAAGTCCCCGGGGCCAAACGTGCACTAGAGCGTCTCTGCTGGGGTGGCCTGGTTGGGGAAAGAGGGTGAAAAAAATCGTCGCACTTGCTGTTTTGGGGAGTAGCGAAAAGGTCGCAGCAAGGCCGGCCCCACTTTCGAAAAACTTTCTCCAACACTGAATTCTTCAGAGACCACTCGTGAGGCATGAGAATAGCTCTGCTCAATTTGTCTGCAATCACATTGGACTTCCCGGGGATGTGCGTTGCTAACAGAAATCGCTGAGAAGAAATTGCCCATTGCCACAGTCTGAGTGCCTCTCGACATAGGGGGTAAGATCTGGTTCCGCCTTGCTTGTTGATGTACCACACTACAGACATGTTGTCTGTCTGAATTGCTATAGTTCCCTTGGGAAGAGAGTCTTGTAAAGCTTGCAATGCTAGAAGCACTGCTCTCATCTCTAGGACGTTTATGTGCAAGTGGCACTAACGGTTGCCACATGCCCTGGACTGTCCTGCCCTGGTAATGCCCCCCCCCACCCGATCAGGGAGGCGTCCGTTGTCACTGTAGCAACCGGAAGGGGAGGGACGAAAGGTCTCCCTAGGAGGAGCTGGGGAGATGTGATCCGAGAGAGATGATTCTTGCACGATTGAGTTATCCGAATAGGATGGGACATTGGAAGTCTTTGGTAACCATTGTGTGAAAAGCATCCATTGTAAAATTCTCATATGGAAGCGAGCTAATGGTAGAAGGGGGATGGCCGCCGCCATAATCCCTAAGACTTTCAGAATCAGTCTGGCTTTGACTTTGTTGCTCTGCAAGACAAGAGAGACCTGTCTGTATATGTCTGCTATTCTCTGCTCTGTGAGTTCTGGCTGACATATTGACTGTGTCTAGATTTGCGCCTATGAAGGTAACAACATGACAAGGCGACAAGACAGACTTTTCGTAGTTTATTGAAATGCCTAGTGCCTGACATGTGTGAAAGGTGTAGTCTCTGGCGAGAAGTAAAAGATGCTTGGTGGGGGCTGTAAGGAGCCAGTCGTCTAAATAAGGAAACACCTGGAATCCTTGTCGTCTCAGATGAGAGGCTACCACTGCCATGCATTTGGTAAACACTCAGGGGGGCTGTAGTGAGACCAAAGGGCAGGGCTCTAAATTGAAAATGACTGGTTCCCAGCCTGAAGCGGAGAAACCTCCTGGAGCGTCGACTCATTCTGATGTCATAGTACGCGTCCTGGAGATCTATAGAGCACATCCAGTTGTCCCGCCCCAAAAGGGGTAGAATGGACTGCAGCGTGACCATCCGGAACTTTGCTTTCTTGACAAACTTGTTCAAGTTGCTGAGATCCAGAATGGGTCTCCAGTCCCCTGTTTTCTTTGGAACCAAAAAGAATTTGGAGTAGAGTCCGGATCCTGTTTGGTCTGCTGGAACTGGTTGAATGGCTCTTTTTGCGAGCAGCTTTGAAATTTCTAATGCTGCTTGCTCCCTTTGACTGGGTGGAACGTCTGGAAGGGATTTTTTGGATTGCTTCGGAATGAAAAGGAAAGGGATTCTGTAGCCTTCGGAAATGATAGACTGTACCCACTTGTCTTGAGTTAGGGATAGCCAGGCTTCTGGGTACAGCGACAATCTTCCCCCCGACTGCCTCCGAAGGTGGACAGTCGGGCAACACCTCAGGGATGCTGAAAGGGCTAGTCGGAAAAGGATTCTCGACTGCCCTGATTCTGCGGGCCCCCTCTGCCTCTAGGACAGCGTCTACCATTATTGTTCCCCCCTCTGCCTCTAGAGGGGAATAGACTCTGTGCGTCAGGCAAATCGCCTTGAGATTGTTTGCGGAACCACATCTTCCCCCCCCCTTCTGGCCTTTGGGGTAAGGTCTAGGAGGAGTAGAAAAACGGACTCCGACGGCAGAGAGTTTTGCCATCAGTCTCGCACCTAGTCAGGGTTTCCTTCACTTGAGGACCAAAGAGGGATGACCCGTCAAAGGGGGAATTAGTGAAGGACGCCTTGAAAGGGTCCGCAAAGTTACAAACCGCATCCAGGCGTGCCTCCGCAAGGCTACACCTGTACCTGCCGCTCTACTTGCTCCATCCGTCGCATATGAAAGGAGGCACATGGAGGAGTTAGTTATAGAATTAAGGGTTGCCAGCTGAGAATTCATTCTATCCTGAAAACCCGCAGCTGTTAGGTCCTTCAACATTTCACTCGCTTCCTTGAGCAAATCCCTCTGAAGACGAGTAAAATGACACAGGTAATTCAGCGATCTCATAGTAAAGGTCGCTGACGAGAACATCCGCTTCCCGTACCTGTCCATCGACCTAGACTCCTTGTTAGGAGGATGAACAGGCACTGAAGGATCAGCTAACTCCGTACCTGTCCATCGACCTATACTCCTTGTTAGGAAGATGAACAGGCACTGAAGGATCAGCTAACTCCTCCTTGGTGGCCGCAGCCACCACCATAGCATCAACAGAGACGCCTTTGGTTAAAAATTCTTTGTCCTTGGGGGCCGTAATGAATTTTGATGGTCTCCTGGGGGTGGGTTCCACTGAATCAGGAGCCGCCCAAGCCTTCTTTGCCACCACTTGCATAAGGGGGTCAAAGGGAGGGGACACAGGAGGTGGAAGGGCGAGAGCCAAATGCCTCAAGATACACTGATTCATCCTCTGAAGGGTTGAGGGCTGGCCAATTCCCCCTCTGAAGGGTTGAGGGCTGGCCAATTCCCCCTCTATTTTAAGATTTCAAGGATGTCTGCAAAGGAGACATCTTCAGAGGGGGAACGAGGGGAACCTTCAGAATCCTCTAAATCAGCGTCAGAGGTGACAGACTCAGGGGAGTCAATGTGTTTCCTCTTGCACTGCCTCTTCCTAGGGGGCTCTCCTACCGGGTCAGGAGAGGCCTCGGAAGAGGAGGAGATCCCCACTGGGGAAACTTGAGGAGCTGGCTCTCTACGGTCGGGGATGAGAGAGTGAGTAGAAATCACCAGAGGCACTATGGAGGGAGGGGCAGAAGGAGACGACTGTGGAGTTGAACCTGGTTCTAACACGCTCCTCATGACCTCGAAGGCACCCCTGTCAGGCAGAGCCGGATGTCTCCGTTCCGAAAAACGGAAAACCTCCCCCGGCACCGACAGTGATGGCTCAGAGGCCGATGTCGGAGCCGATCTGACCAGTGCCGAAGCACCGAGAGGGAGAGCGGATGCCACTCGCCCCCTCGGAGCAGACGAGGGAAGTCCGGCACAGAGATTCTTCCAAGGAAGACATTGGAGCAGACGGAACCGAAGACAAAGGTATCGGTTCCGACGCCACCACAGTCTCTGGTCCGAGCCGCCCCGGCTCCGAACTCGAGAGTCAGAGGAGGAACATTTTGAGTGATGGGAATAGTTCTCGACTGTTGAGTCGGACTTTGAAGTATCTGGGCTAGTGCCTCGGACTTCGACTTAAGTAGACTCACTACTCTCTGAAGGTCATGGTCCGATAACCTGGAAGACCTAGAAGAGTGGGATCTATGGCTCCATTCAGACAGCAAAGGTGATGCTGGAGCTGAATGAACGGAGCCGATAGATGGAGATCCGGACCTTTTTCTAGATGTCGGTTCCGACAACTTGATCGGAGCCGACTCAGCCGAGGACACCGTAGGGGCATGTGTTCGAGGTTCATCGGCTCCGGCCGGAGCCGATGTTCGAATAGCCTTAGGACCCCCAGAAGACGGCTCAGAGGCTGGAGCCGAAGGTCTGGAAGGCTTAGAGGGTTTCCCCGAGGACTGAGTCGAGGGACCCTCAGGCTTTAATGAGCCCCTTAAAATAAGTTTATTTTTTCGCTCCTGCAGGACTCTAGGGCTGAAGCCATGGCAAACCGCACACGAGTCCTGCAGGTGCAAAGGTCCCAGGCAGTACACACAAGTGTGACCGTCTGTCAGAGACATCTTCTGACAGCACGAGTCACACTTCTTAAAGCCTGAGACCTTTGATTCCTTAGACATGTCTAAGGGGAAAAGTGCAATCACACAAACACACACACACCGATTACACTTAGAAATAAATTAAACTAAATTAAATTAAATTAGAAGTAATTAGAAAATAAAATCCCTACAAAACACAGTCACTCACTACTAGGAAGGAAGGGACTGGGCCTAAGGCCCAAGGGAAAATTTCTAGAGAGTTTTTGGAAAAGGAGGGAAATTAACAGGGAATGGGATAGAACTACTTCACAATATAACTATTTAGAAAAACTAACTTAAAAAAAGGGGAAAAAAGCTAAGAAAACTAGTTTCTTTTCAAAAACTAACCTGAGCCGGTAGGAACGCACCTCGATCGCTGTAGTGGCAAACGAGATCTGAGGAGTTACCGCCTAGCAATGTGGGATATAGGGGAGCCTCGAGCCGGTGGAACTAGCTCTCGAGCTTTTAGAGTGGCCGAGTCGGAGCCGAGGATCGGCTCCGAACCCATCCAGCAAGAATGAAGGAGAGATAGACAACTTAACATCAAGAAGTTATGTACTCACCATAACGTTTGATGTATGTAGTCCCTCTCGCCTCACATTCTTACCCGTGGGTTCGGAGCAGAATATCTGCTCAGACTCGGCCAAACTTTTCTAGCTCGAAGTCTACTGGCTGGGCTAAGCAGGTATCCCATGGTGCACTGCTCCATATCCCCAGATCTAGTTTGCTGCGAATACTCATTCATACCCCATGCATACACAACATCCAGGTAAAAAAGAATAAGCTAAAGGTGAAGGGAACTCTGTAAATAGAAACCTAACCTCCAGATCCTCCAGGAGGGGGGAAGGCAAGTAAGAATGTGAGGAGATGGACTACATATATCGAACATTATGGTGAGTATATAACTTCTTGATGTTATGTAGTCCAATCTCACCTACATTCTTACCTGTGGGACAGCGTCCCTAGCACCTACATCCTGGGTGGCTCATAGGAAAATTCTCCGGAGTACTGTGGAACCAAAGGACGACCTGCCCCTAGATACAAAGTCCAATTTGCAATGAGAAACAAATGTGCGAGAAGCCCAAGTAGCTGCAGCACATATCATCCATTGACAATCTGGCTTGATAGGCTGTAGATCTAGAAACAGCCCGAGTAGAGGGAGCCTTCACTGGAAGCAGCAGGTCTTTTCCTCCTGCGGAGTAGGCGAAAGAGATGCAACTAGATATCCATCTGGATAGGGTGAGACAGGTGACCCAATTTTGTTTTCCGAAAAGGAGACAAATAGTTTATCGGACCTTCGGATATCTTTTGTTCGGTGCAGATAGAAACGTAACTGTGTACATCCAACTGATGAAATTTAAATTCTGCCTTGTTTGAAAAATGATGAAAAAATACAGGCAACTCAATAGATTGGTTAAGATTGGATACGGAAGCCACTTTAGGAAGGAAAGAAGGGTTTGGTCTAAGAGAAACCATGTCCTTATGGAAGATCAAGTATTGAGGTTTGATAGAAAGGGCTTGAATTTCTGAAACTCGCCTGGCTGAAGTGATTGCTATTAAAAAGGCCGTTTTCCAGGTCAAGGAATTTCAAATCACAGGTAGCTGCAGGCTCGAAAGGTGGTGAAGTGAGGGCTTGTAGAATAAAACTGAGATCCCAGGGCCTGAGGACGCAGTAATAAGAGTACCCTTCAGGAAAGCATTACAGAGTCCGAGAGCCATGAGACTAGGCTCATTCACAACATGAAAATTAGATATCGCTGCCAACTGAACTTTTATGGTAGCTGATGCGGAACCCTGATGGAAAAGCATAGACAAAAACTCCAAGACTGAAGCAATCGGGGCTGTGCAAGGATCAATTCCTTTGGTATGCGCCCAAATAGAAAACCTCTACCATTTGCTAGAATAAATCTTCCTAGTAGAGGGCTTATGAGAGGAAGATAAAATGTGAACTACTTCCAGTGAAAACTGGTGAAGCCTAACTAAGGAAGTGGGGTAGCCAGGCTGCCAACCGGAGGGTCAGAGAGGGGTGGAACTGTCCCGACATGTGTGTCAGTAAATCTGGTTGTGGGTCCAGAATCCAAGGAGTGTCCACAATGTAGGGTTGGAGAAAGGGGGAACCAGACTTGACTAGGCCAGTGTGGAGCAATCAGAATCATTCTGCTTCCCAAGGATTGCGCTTTCTGAATCACTTTTGACAGCAAGAGAAACTGAAGGAAAGCATAAAGCAGACCGGAGGGCCAATCGTGAACTAGAGCGTCTATGGGAGACTCCCCCTGTAGGGGGATCAGCGTGAAGTAGCTGCTGCATTTGGCACTGAGGGCTGGCAAAAAGGTCGCAGCAAGGCTGACCCCATCTGCTGAAGAGTCGTTCTGCAACTAGAGGATTCAGGGACCACTCGTAAAGGCATCAGAATAGCTCTGCTTAGCCTGTCCGCTATCAAGTTGGACTTCCCCGGAATGTGTGTTGCCACCAGAAGATACTGTCCACTGCCACACTCGCATGGCCTCTCTGCACAGGGGATAAGATCCGGTTCCCCCTTGCTTGTTTAGATACCACACTACTGACATGTTGTCCGAGTGTATTGCAATCGTCCCTAGAGGCAGAAAGCTCTGAAGTGCCTGCAACGCAAGTAGCACCGCTCATCTCTAGGACGTTGATATGCAGATGTATCTCGTGATCTTGCCAAATGCCTTGGACTGTTCTGCCAAGACAATGCCCCCCCCCCCCCAATCTGGGAGGCGTCCGTGGTCACTGTGGCAACCAGGATGGGTGGAACAAAGGGTTTTCCCCTGTCCAAATTGTTGGTGCAAAGCCACCAACTGAGATCCTGTTTATATCTGCCCGTGAGCAAAATGGGGTGAGAAGTGGAGATTTTTGGAGAGACCATTGAACAAAGAGGAGTCAATGAAGAAGTCTCATGTGCAATCTCGCTAGAGGGACCAACACAATTGTTGCTGCCATGGTCCCCAGGAGCTGAAGAACCCATCTTGCCTTTGCTTTCCTCAGGGGCATCAGGTTGTGTATTGGTTGCTGTAAGACTGATCCTTTCCAGCGGTAAAAATGCTTGCATTCGAACGGTGTCTAATTCTGCACCTATAAAGGTGACACGCTGTGAGGGCAACAAAGCAGATTTTTCCCAATATAGTGTTATGCCCAACTGTTGACAGAGCGATGATAGCGTCCCTGGTTTGGACTAGTAGATGCCTGGTGGGGCCGGTAAGGAGCCAGTCATCCAGATACGGTAAAACTTGGAATCCCTGATGAGACGTCTCAAGTGAGCAGTCACCACTGCCATACATTTGGTGAACACCCTGGGGGCTGTGCTGAGACCAAAGGGCAGGGCTCGAAAATGGAAATTACTTTCTCCCAGACGGAAGCGTAGGTGACTCTTGGATGCCCTGTCCATTTTGACATGGTGGTAAGCAGCCTTGAGGTCAATGGAGCACATCCATTGTTGGGAGAGGGAGGTATGGGAGAATCGATTGTAGTGTGACCATACGGAACTTGGACTTCTGTACATATAGTGTTCAGTCGGCTGAGATCTAATATGGGTCTCGGGTCCCCTGTTCTTTTCGGCACCAAAAAGAATCTTGAGTAAGTTCCTAATCCGACTTGGTCTGAGGGGACATGCTGGATGGCTCCTTTTCCTAGCAGCTTTGAAACCTCTGAGGCTGCTTGATCCCTTTGACTGGGTGGAACATCCGGGATTTTTCTGACTGAAGGGGGAGGTCTGACGTAAACAGGATGACAACCTCCGGAAATTATTCGTAATACCCATCGGTCCTGGGTGATGCTTTTCCAGGCTTCCGGATATAACGAAATCCGACCCCCGACTGGCTCCAGATAAGCACAGCCGGGCACTCCCTCAGGAACGAGAGTAGGGGGAGCCGCGAAAGGAATTGCAGTCTCCTGAATTATGGGGGCCCCCCTCTGCCTCTAGGGCGGCGTCTCCCTGAATAACCTCCTCCTCCTCTGCTTCTGGAGGGGGACTCCTTGTGCAGCAGGAAAAAACCTCTTTTTTGGAACCACATTTTCCCACCACGCTGGGCCTTGGGGTAAGGCCTAGAGGGAAGGGAAAAATGGACCCCTATGGCAGACAGGGTCTTTCCCTCTTGTTCGCACCTGGTGAGGGAGTCTTTCACTTTGGTTCCAAACAAGAGAGCCATCAAAGGGGGCGTCAGTGAAAGAAGACTTGAAGGCCTCCGCGAAGTGACAAAGGCGCAACCAGGCTTGCCTTCTAAGGGCGACTCCTAAGCTTGCTGCCCTACTCGCTCCATCGGCTGCATATGAGATGAGCCTCATGGAGGAGTTGACTATGGAATTTAGGGTAGACACCTGGGCATTAACAGTCTGGCCCACCGCCTCAGGAACGTTACCCGCAAGAGCATCTCCTAACTCCTTGAGGAGATCTCTCTGGAGCAGAGTGAAATGAGACAGATAATTCAGCGACAGTAAGGTAAAGGTTGCTGACGAGAGGGTACGCTTCCCGTACTGGTCCATGGTCCTAGACTCCTTGTTAGGAGGATGGACGGAGGAAGAAGTCTCTGCTACTTCCTCCCGAGTGGCCACCGCCACCACCATGGCATCCACAGGGACTCCTTTGGACAGAAACTCCTTACCCAGGGGAGCAGAAAGAAACTTGTTGGGACGCTGGGTACGGGCTCCACAGAATCAGGGTTTTCCCACAACTTTCGACAAATTAAATCTAGGAGATCAAAGGGTGGGGACACCCAGGAGGCGGAGGGCTGAGCACCAAAGCCCTTAAGGAAGAGAGACTCCTCACAGGTGGCTTTGGACAGCCAGTCACCTCTGCTTCAGTATCTCCAGGATGTCGGAGAAGTAAACAGAGGATGACTTGGGGGACCCCTCAGATTCCTCGAGGTCAGTATCAAGAGGTGAGAGACTCATTCTGGGAGTCTATGTGCCTCCTCTTGCACGTTTTCTTTCTAGGGGGCTCCTCAGGCACAAACTCTGAAGGGCCCTCAGAAATTTGGGGACCACTCGTGGGGGTATCCCTAGGCCTTGGTGCTCCGCTGTCTAATGATAGGAGGTGATCAGAGGCTCTCACCGGAGTGGTGGGGGACAGAATGACCGACCCACATGTAGCTGACGATCTAGCCAGTGCAGTCCGCATGGCCTCAAAGGCAGCCCCCACCCCAAGAGTCAGAGGACCGGCCAGCCTCCGAGACCAAAACAGGAGTCGGGGTCCCTCGAGCAGAGGCACCGAGTGGAACACTCTGAACCGAAATGTCCCGAGATGTCCCCCTCGGGCCTGACTGAAGAATCTCTAGTCCCGAACCCTGCGGACGGAGCCGATGCCGGTACAGATAGGCCCGGAGGTGCCATCGGAACCGACCTAGGAACATCACACGGCGCAGAACACTCTGGCTCTGAAGACAGAGATGCGCTCGGAGGAATGATCGAAGGAGGGGTCGGGCTCCGGAGCTGACTGGGCTGGAGCCGAAAACAATTTTGTCAAAAACGGTGACTGGAGGAGACTCTGCACCACCCTATCAACATCAGAAAGGGTCCTGGAGGATTTGGAGGACAGGGAGGGAGATGGGAGATCTCCTCTCAGGTGAAACTGGTCTAAGACTGGGCGATCGGCTCCTAAGAGGTTCCAATAATTGTAGCAGACGCCAGTTACATCAGCACCAACACTTCCTGCGGCCCCAAGAACAGTGGAGCCAAGGAGTACGAAGCAAGTTTTGGGACTTTCTCCGGTGGCTCCGAAGGAACTGAAGGAGTCGGGAGATCTCTTTTTAGATTTTGAGGACTTGGGTTTAGCACTGGGAGAAGAATCCATGGCAGAATCCATGGCCTCTTCAAAAGAAGGTTTCAAGAGTCCCTTTAAAATCAGCTTATTTTTTCTTTCTTGGAGCACTCTGGGACTAAAAGCATGGCAGAAGCTGCAGGACTCTTGCAGATGGATGGCTCCCAGGCAAACACAATGAGTGCCCATTGGTGATGGACATTCTGTAACCGCACTTAGTGCACTTTTTAAAACCCGAAAGTTTGTGCGCTTTGGAATCCTTGGACATTTTCCAACAAGCAATCACAAAAAACCAACACAGCACTAGTCACCGACAAGAAAGGACCCAGACACACACCACCACAAAAAGCAGGAACAAATTAGTAAACTGCACAGCAGACAAACCCCAGAAGGAACACGCACTGAAACAAAAAAGGCCAAATGGTTTTCTGACCACAAATAGCAAGGGGAAACGGACACTAAAACCTCTAACTTAAAACGGTTTTAGCGCGAACACCACAGGACAAGAGGACTAGGTCCTCTAACTGAAATGGGCCTAGCCCGAAAGAACAGTTAGCGGGATACCACAAACACACTACCTAAACCAAAACAGTAGACACTAGCTATGAAAATAGCTTTTTGTTTGTAAGAAATTTTCTCGAGACCACGTCCGAGCTACACAAGCGGCAAACGAGATCTGGGGATATGGAGCAGTGCACCATGGGATACCTGCTTAGCACAGCCAATAGAAGACTTTGAACTAGAAAAGTTTGGCAGAGTCAGAGCAGATATTCGGCTCCGAACCAATGGGTAAGAATGTAGGTGAGATTGGACCATATAGTTCAGATTTCCCAATAGCCTTACTCTTATCCAAATAAAACCGGAGTTGTCTATGCACAAAGTGTGCAGCACCTTCTCACTATCAAACTGTGAAGGGGAAAAAATGGGGCAAATGAATAGACTGTTTAAGGGAAAATAACCACCACCTTGGGCATCAAAGCAGGATTAGTGCGCAAGGACACCCTATCCTTATGAAACGTCAAAAAAAAAAAAAATAAAAAAAAAGGGAGGACAAGCCATAATGACTGGGGGGGGTTTATGTACTCACCATAACATTTCATCCGAGTAGTTCTACTTCATTTGTCTTCAACCTGTAGGATACGGATCTGTATTGGATCCGAGACGGCAACTTTACTAGCAACTGCTCCAAGCTCCTCCCCTTACCCATAATACACCTCCACTATCTTTCATCCCCAGATAGAGTTTACTGAACCTTATATTGGTAACCAGACCTGAAAAAATACTGTGACCTATAACTGCAGCACATAGGCTGTTCATATGCCAAAGTCTGGAGGAAGGAGGGAGGGACGGCTGAAGACAAATGAAGTAGAACTACTCAGATGGAATGTTATGGCGAATACATAACTTCATCAAAAGTAGTTTACTTAATTTGGTCTTCAACCTGTGGGACAGTCTCCAGCAATTAAAGGAGACCCTCATGGAAGGATATTCCGGAGCACTGCAGAACCAAAGGATGCCCTCCTTCTGTAAGTCAAATCCAATTTGCAATGAGAAATAAACGTATGACAGGAGGACCAAGTAGCTGCAGAACAAATATCAAAAAGGCCGCAGACGTAGCCATGGTCCTAGTGGAATGAGCTTTCACCTGATCAGGAGGAGATATGCCTCTCTCCTTATAGACCTGAAGAATGCATGAAAAATCCATCTAGCAATGGTGACCTTGGCGATACAAACAATTGGATCAGATTTACGGAAATTTTTAGTCCTGTGTAAACAGAATCGTAATGGTCTATGAACATCCAACAGGTGGAGTTTGTATTCAATCTTGTTAGAAAAATTAGGAAAAAAAAACATAAGCAAACTGATGGTCTAATTAATATTGACTGATGCCACCTTAGGAAGAAAGGATGGATTGGTTCGAAGGGAAACCCCATTTTTGTGAAAAATCATGTAAGGAACTTTGATGTGGACATCCTACAGAAGGGCCTCACTGAGACAGATGCCTGGTGTCAGAGCCATGGCCTCAAGCTCAATGCCAAAAAGTGCATTGTCATCCCCTTTGGTAAAAACTCTGTACCCATGAGCTACTACATAGGCGGCAGTTTACTTAACGCCGAATGTGTGATGAGACATTGAGACCCAGGTGGACCATAGTCTCCTTTGATAATCACAAAGTAGTCAGGAAATCCTTCTACGTGGCACACCATCACAAAAGGGTTCTCATCCAGGAAAAAGAGAGAGAGGTCATTGTTCCCCTCTACTCGGCACTCCGACCCATTAGAGAGTACAACGCCCCTTTTTTAATGTACCTCACAAGGCATCTGCAGCAGCTAGAAAGGCGACAGAAGTACCTCACAAAGAGGATTACTGGCCTCAGATGCCCTACACCGACAGTCTCAAACTCCAGCTTTACTCCTCCATAGCATATTGCCTACTCGGAGGTGATCTCTGCCCAACATATAAAACTGTGCCAAACCCAGAGCTGTTGGACATGCTGTCCCTAAAGAAATCCCAATCGCTCAGAGCTACACGCTCTAGGGACCTAAACCTTGTCACCACAATAAACAGAACATGCTGGGGGGATAGATTTCTGTCCCAGATACTTCCCATACTCTGGAACAAGTTACCCATCTATGTCGAGCAAAGTTCCTCATTAGCACTCTTCAAGAAAAATCTTGAGTGGATGGGAAATGGGAAATACACCCCAGGGATCAATTCTGTGGCTCTGCTCGACAGAGGCACAGGAAAATAACAAATGGGTGGCGTAAGCCAGGGAACCTTGTTGGCTAGGCTTACTTAAGCCCTTGGGCCAATAGCCTAGTACCTACCTATGGACAAGGCCTGTAAGAAACCCTTTTGGCAGAGGTAATAGCCACCAGAAAAGCTGTTTTCCAAGATAAATATTTCAGATTTGCTGTTGCGGCAGGCTCTAAAGGCGGAGCGACCAAAGCTTGAAGAACCACCGTAAGGTCCCACAGGGGAACAGGATCTTTCACCGGGGGGGGGGGGAGCATAACAAAAAGGTGCCTTTAATAAAGGCTTTACACAGTCTGGAAGAGGCTAGAGAGGCAGAATTCTTACCCTCATGAAAATGAGAGATGGCAGCCAACTGAACCTTGATAGTAGAACTAGCTCCGTGCTGAAAAATATCAGCTAGGAAATCAAGAATGGCAGAAATAGGAGCAGTGAAAGGGTCTAAACTCCTTTGAGAGGCCCAAAATGAAAAATCTTCCACTTGCTGCAATAAACCTTCATGGTCAAAGACTTATGAGCAGCCACCGAAATAGATACAACTGAGGAGGATATTCTGAGAGTCAAGCAATCACGGAACTGGGGCAGCCAAGCTGTGAGCTTCAAACTGTCCAGATTCGGATGAGGCACCCCCAAAGGGCGTGAAATCAGATCCTGAATGGGATCCAGGATCCAAGGCGGAGCCAGAAGGTGAGACCAAAGGAAGGGAAACAATACCTGGCGAGGCCAAAACAGGGCAAGGAGGATCATTTTGCTCCCCAGTCGACAAGCTTTCTGTAGAAACCTCCAAGTAAGAGGTACTGGCAGGTAAGCATACAGAAGACCAGGAGGCCAAGCATGAATGAGAGCATCTCTGGGGGACTCCCCAAGCAGGGGGTTCAGAGCGAAAAACTCACTGCACTTCGCGTTGGAAGGAGATGTGAAGAGATCGCAGCAAGGTTGATACCACTCGTGGAAGACCTGTTCCGCTACTGAAAGATTCAGAGACTCGTAAGGCATCAGAATGGTCCGACTTAGCCTGCCCGCTAGGATGTTGGGCCATCCCGGAATGTGCATTGATGAGAACGCAACCAGTGGAGATCACCCATTCCCACACACTCATGACCTCACGACAAAGGGGGAAAGATCTGGTCCCTCCCTGTTTGTTAATTTACCAGACCACTGACCTGTTGTCAGACTGAAATGCGATCGTTCCCAGAGGAAGAGCATGAAGGGCCTGCAACGCTAGGACCACCCTTATTTCTAGGACATTTATGTGCAAGCTGGTCTCTACAGGGAACCACAGGCCTTGGACTGTCATGCCCGAACAATGCCCCCCCACCCAAGTTGGGAGGAGTCTGTGGTCACTGGCCTGGAACAAAGGGTTGTCCCTCCAAAATGTCCGGAGAACATATCCACCACACGAGGGATGACAGACAGACTCTACGGAGATGAACTGGATATGTCAATGGCAGTTCCAACAGGGACTACTGTCCAGCTAGAGTCCACTGCAGAATTCTCATGTGTAACCGGGCACATGGAAGAGTTATGGTCCCTGCCATCAAACCCAAGGCCCTCAAAACAGATTCCGCTATTGGGAGATGAGAGTGGTAGATCAGGGAGACATGCATCCTCAGGTTTTGTACTCTGAGATCAGGACAATTTTGCACTGTAGAGCATCTATCCTGGCATCAATGCAGTATACCACCTGTACAGGATCTAGGAGTGATCGGGATGCGTTGATTGTGATCCCCAAATGCAGGGCACGAATCAGGAAATGATCCCTGGTTTGGGGAGTAGACACCTGGTGGGAGCAGTTAGGAGCCAATTGTCCAGGTACAGATAGACCTGAATCCCCTAAAGCCTCGGGTGAGCCACTTCCACCACCATCACTTTGGTAAACACCCTGGGGGCTGTGGTGAGACCAAAGGGTAGGGCTCAAAATTGGTAATGACAGACTCCTAAAGGGAGGAACCTTCTAGAGCTTCTGTGCATCTTTATGTGATAGTAAGCATCCTGGAGGTCTAACGAGCAGTCATTCTCTTGCAGGTTACAGCATGGACTGTAATGTGACCATCCGGAACTTCTCTTTGGCAACTGACGGGTTCAGGGTAGAAAGGTCCAGAATGGGCTTAAGTCCCCGGTTTTCCTTGGCACCAAAAAACTCGGAGTAGAAGCCCGATCCGGACTGATCTGGGGGGACTGTTTCAATGGCTCGTTTTTCTAGCAGCTTGGAAATTTCCTGTGCTGTTGCCTCCCTTTGGGTGGGTGATACAGCCGGGAGGTGTCAGATTTGGGGGGACCCACAAAAGGGGATAGAGTATCCTCAGGATATGCTCTAAAGCACCCAGCGGTCTGATGTTATGGACTCCCATACTGCTATGTGTAAGGACAATTGTCCCCCGACTGCCTCCAGAGTAGAGCAGTCGGGCCACCCCTCAGGGCTGCTGCCCGGGTCTGTCAGAGAAAGTTTCTAGAGACCCAAAATTCCTCAGACCCGCTCAGCCTCTGGGCCGGCGTCCATTCCACCCCCTTCTGCCTCTGGGGGAAGAACAGCCCCGAGTGTCCCCGAATACTGTGACTTCCGGAACCACATTTTCTTCTGCCCTGAATGGTTCCAGGAAAAGAACCTTTGTGGGTTCGAGAAGCAGATCCCGATGGTAAGACAGTGTCTTCCCGCCCTTCTCACTCTGGACTAATGTCTGACGGTCTTACCAAAAAGAGTAGTGTCGTCAGAAGGGGCACTGGCAAAGGATGCCTTGAAAGGTTCCAAAAATTTACATAACTTGAGTCAGGCGTGGTGCCTCATGGACACGCCGGACCTAGCCACTCCTTCTGTAGCATGTGAAAGGAGTTGCATGGACATGTTTGAGACGGATTTCAAAGCGGCCATCCCCGCAGAGAATGAAGCCCTGTGCTCCTGCAATATGGACTTAAGGGGAGACGCCTCCAGCCCCTTTACCAGGTCACTGTGTCTGGTGACACGGGCCAGGTAGTTCAGCACCCTAATTGAAAAGGGTATCTGAAGCGTACACCCACTTCCCTAAGCAGTCCATCATCCGCGACTCTGTCAGGAGGATGAATCTGAACTCTCCTGGGCAAGTTCCTTCTTTGTGGCTTCTGCTACCACCATAGCGTCTATGGGGGAGCCCTCATTTCATGCTGGTCTATGGGTGGACTTCAAATTTTATCGCGTCTTTTTGGAATTGGTTCCATGGGGTCTGGCTCCACCAAAAGATCCATGGGAGGACACCCCCAGGAACTTGATGGGCCCGTGCCGAAAGCCTCCAGGAACACAGACTCGTCAGAAGGTTTGGGGGCAGACTAACCTCCCCACTGGCGCAGGATTTCCATGAAGTCTCCAAAAGGAGACACCCTCAGGAGATGACCTAGGGGAACATTCTCCTTCATCCAAGTCCGTATCCTCAGAGAGGGACTCGGGGGAGTCCAAGAGCCTCCTCTTACACATATGCTTGCAAGGTACCTCTCCAGTGGGGCTCTCCGGGATGGGGGGGGGTGGACTCACATGCCACTTGTTTCTCAGGGAGAACCATCTGGGGCTCTTACAGCAAGGGCTCTCAGGTAAAATGATGGGGGCCATAGAAAGAGCCGAGGGGCAGTCAGGGGTCTCAATTCAGCGGAGAGAACCCTTTCTACCATGATGAACGAGAGCAAACCTCCTGAGAAACCAATAATGTCCCTGGGTCCGATGAGAGAATTGGAGCCGGACCCGAAGTGAACAGAGCTCTGAGGGAGGGAACTTGGCCCGACAAAGGCAGAGCCAATGAAAAAAGTTCCACTCCCTTGGATCAAACATCCAAGCTCCAGCTCAGAGAGCGGCTCGGATCAGACACGCTCCAGGCAGCTGTCTGTGTGTAGGAAGCAGTTACATTCAGCGCTGCCCCCCTGAATAAAGCCATCCTCGGATTCGAATACTCTGGACCAGATAGACAGATCGGAGGAGATAACTGCTGGAAAAAAAAAAAAAAGTGAGCTCCCTCCTCCTGAGGGAGGGGGGGCTGGCAAGTCCCCCATCTGGATCAAAATAAGGATGAACCTCATCATTTTATCAATGTCAACCTCAGACAAAGACTGGGTGGACCTCGACGAGGCCATGGACTCCAACCTGGCAGGTCGGGGCACTGAGGCCCTAGAAGCTAAGCATGTCTTCGGCTCTGTGGAGAACCTCCAAGACTGGAGCAGTGGGGAGTCACGGATACATAATATTTTCACAGGTGAAGGGAGGTTCAGAGACCTTTCACTTTTCCCCTCGCCTTCGACTCTCCTTCTCTGCACCTTTTCTTCTCCGCTTCCGCAAGCTTTTGTACAGGAGGTCGAGTCCCAGCCTGGGAGGGAGGAGAAGCGAAAAAGAGGTGGCCACAGCAGCTGCTGTGACCAAAGCCGGAGACGAGGAAACAGTCTCTGAAGGGGGCAGAAGGCCTTTGAGGGCCAACTTGCCCTATCTTTAATGGCGTGGGGGGTTGAATTCCGCACATAGTGCAGTCCACACTCAGATGGGCCACGCCCAAGCACTTAAGAGTGTGGCCATCCACAGGGGATAATTTATGGCCACACAGTGCAAGGTTTGAAAATAGTATGGCTGACAAGCCTATCAGTAGAAAGAAAAAACTGTCAAACTGGCAGAATTGGTTCAAGAACAATTTTTTATTTTTCGAAGGAGAATTTTACCATCAAGAAACAGGTGTTGCTATGGGAGCTAGTTGTGCCCCAACTTTTGTAGATATTACTGTATCTGTTTGGGAAGACAAATCCGTACATCACTGCATTTTCTCAACACTGGAATTTTTATTCCAGGTTTCTGGATGACATATGTATTTTCTGGCTTGGGGGTGAAAACTTTGAGAGATTTTATTTCTTATCTTAATCAAAGTACTGATTTTTTCAAGTTTACATACCATGTTGATTCATCTGCTCTCCACTATTTACATGTTACACTGCAGAAAACTGATTCGGGTTTCAAGTCTGTAATTTACAGAAAACCCACTTTTTCCAACACGTATATTAGTTACCATAGTACACATCCTTTTTATCAGAAAAAAAAGGATCATCAAGGGTCAGTATGTGTGTATTTGTTTTTCCCCTGGAAAGGAAAAAAGGATTCAGACTGCCATCTATATTCCTGCTGAATTACTCGAATCCACCTGTCTAGGACTGTTTGACACATGCCAGAGTCAAATGCAGACCTAGAACCTAGGGCAGATTTAAGCCCCCCCCCCCAATATGAGGCTGCCATAACATTGCTTTTTAAAAATTTTGATTTTTTGTTGGAACCTTGCTGAGACGGTTTCCTATAAAAATGTTCTGAATTAGAAAGGGTTTTAATTAACTTAAAAAAGAAGGATTAAAAAGATCTGGGTCACTCCTTGAATAGTCTATTTCAAATCTTTTAAGGAATTCAGCAGCAGAAGGGCCAATCTTTTTTTTTTTTTTAAAATCAAAGCAGAAATAAAAATCTCAGCTTAGTGGCTGATCCAGTAGCAGTTGCTTTGGATACAGCATCAGCAGACCACCACTTCAAGACAGTATTAAGCTACCAGTGAAGCGGACACTATTACAGAACTGAGACATGCTCTAACCTGTGAAGAGAGGCGGCTAGCAGTTTTTTCTCAAAAGCAGGCAGTAACATACGAGCCTGGCAGTTTTGAATTCTGAAATATAAAAACAGTAGAATAAACTTCTCCAAATTTATCATAAGCCTTCCCAAACTTCATCTAAAATAGGGTTTGAATTCACAATGTTTGGCAGAGTATTACTTTGTTACATAACAGCAGAATCTGATTCAGCATAAGAAAACATGTACATATGTGAGAGTGTGAGGAACTCTGTATAACCTATCAGACTTTTTACAGGTAGGAGGTTGGCAGTCATACACAGTGCATGTGCTTAAGAAAATATCCTCCAATGCTGGTAAAAACAGGAGGAAGACCTTCAGGTTAAGGAAAATCCTAACAACTCATGTTTCTGCTGGGATATTGGAATTTTACTCTGGTCCCATTACAGTTTCATAGGAGAGCATTATGCAAGCTAACCACAGGGGCCCTCATAAGCCTAGCCATACAACCAAAATGTGACATGCAAATTTATATTGGTGGTGATATGCAGACTGCCTCTGTCCAGAGATATACAAGCCAGACCAGACGTGAATTTCTGATTATGCATCCACTGGTCTAAGCTGAGTTTTAAAAAGGGATAAGGAGGAACTCACATGGACAGCAAGCCTGTTCCAGAGAATGGAAATCATTTGAGAACCCCCCCCCCCCATGTCCTACTTATGTTGGAAGAAACATTTAGGTCTTTCAATCCAATAGTTATGATGCAGTTTGTTTTGCAGATGTGCAAAAGGTTCATAAAAATCTATGCCTTTGACAGAGGCAGTTCATCAAAACAGCATCAAAGGATGCTCTGTATACCAGGCAAGATAGCATCTCAAAGTCTGTATGACACAGTCAAGAGAGAAGGCTTTGAGGGGATCAGTGGAGGACACTCTGCTCCCTGTATCCTTTGTTAGGAACCTTTGTGGACACTCCAACTGCTGCAAGCATTTGATCAGGTACATAACTAAGGAGGCAGTATATTCCATGAGGGGTCTGATGAGGGCAGAGCACAGTGAGACGACCTCTCAATCTAAATGCCTTGTCTTTGCTTATAAGCTGAGCAATATAGAAAGTTCTTACTACCATAGACACATGCTGGTCAAAGGCTAGTTTACAATCTACACAAGTTCCCAGATCCCTGACTAGTAAACCAACTTAAAATGTGTTTTACGGATGACTTAGTTACCTGGGGCTGTAGACTCACTCAAAAGGTACCATAATGCATTGCTTGGTATTGAGTTTTAAGCCATGGCTTTGGTACCAAGCTGCAGTCTGTATTGGACCTTCCTGACTGGCCATCGAGATAGTCAAGAGTGCTCCCAGTTTGCAATCATCTGCAAAATTGGCCAGCCAAAGGCCTTGGACACTGGCTTCTACGCCCGAGAAGAAGCCAAACAGGAGTGGACTAGCAGAGTCCTGAGGGGATTCCCCACTTACAACAGGCCTCTTTGTGGAAATGGCCTCAATGATTCTAACCTTGTGGGCAGTGAGCCAGTTAGCTATCAAGTGTGTTAAGATGTTTATATCTAGTTCTAAAAGTCTGTTGACAATGCCCAAGTGGGGTACTGCATCAAATGGTTTAGCCTCATCTAGACAAGCAGAATGCAGTTTTCCCTTAATCCAGTGCCTTAATGACTTTTTCAAAGAAGTTCAGAGATTCACTAAGCATGACCTTCCTTGGACAAAGCAAAATGGGAAGAATCACGTGTCTGGTATCCTATGTTCTTGTTGACAATTTCCATAATTCTTCCTATGGCTTTGCAAATAAAATCCACCACTTAAAAGGTGATTTGCCTTGGAATAGTTCCGGTTACTGGTTTTAATGGGATTAAGGAGTTGATTTTGCTTTCAAAGACAGCTTTTCGGTTAGACTTGCACCAGGAAGGACACTTGGGGGGGGTAGAGCATCCTCCCATATTAGTAAGCACAAGGACCAGTATACAAGAGCCACTAGTGAGCGTACTCACTATTTGGCCATAGGTGTTTGTATTTATGAAGTCAGGAATCGCGGTGCATGTACATTTGAGGCCGTGTAAGAGTCCTAACCTAGAGAGACATAACTAAACTCCCCACAAGAAGGAAGGGTGTTAGGCTGGACAGCAAGGGTATCCAATAGGTCCATGTATGCATTGCGAGTTCCTTTGGACACATTGACCTACAGTTGTCTAGGACATGATAAAAAGATAGTGTATGGTGACCTGCATGTGTGGAAACTCCAGTGTGTCATCCTGTTTGACCATCCTACAGGTATGCTTGTTATTGATGCATACGGAGACAGACTGTGCAGCTACTAGTCAAAGTGTGGAAGGCACTGCCAGGGTACTCTCCCCTCTTTATATCATGTCATGGTAAAAATGCTCAGATGTCTATATTTTCAAGTGTGAGGAGAGCACGCAGTTTTTTTTTTTTTTTTTTTTTGTTTAGAATCCTGGTATTGAGCAATAACACCTTGAGATTGTACAGTTGATTTTGGTATGTTGGTGAGTTTAAGGTCGCACTGCCTAAAATAAAGCACTATGGGAGTGGATAAAATATTAGCCAGTATTCGAAAGACTAAAGGAGAGATGTGCAGACCATACTTTGCAAAGCAACATGCTCTGTCAACCATGTCCTCCTAAGCTAACAAATACTGGATCCCACAAGAATGACACCAGAAAGACAGCCAGTTGCTTATCAATTTTTTGCTCATATTGTGGCATCTTCTGTGATGGTACTGTTTTGCTCAATGCTAGGCTACCACCAGTCTGAGACTTGCACTGAAAGCTCCACAAAGTCTCTTCATTAGTCCAGGGGGATGCATCTCAGGTTATTTACACCTACATGAACTACAACAAAATCATACTGGTACCTGTGGCAAAATGACGTGAGTGTATGCATGACTCAGTGAATTCTGGCTCCAGATAAACCACTGTTATGTTAGTGTCCATCCTGGTTACAGGGCATCAGTATATCACACTGGAGACACTGAGAAGTGTGATAACTTGCCTTAGGGGCTTAACAGGGGCTCCACTGAGTGATAGTATGTGCGACACTAGTTGTTTCCAAGTGCCTCTGGTCTTGATAAGGCAAAGCTTTGACAGTGGGTGAATCTAGGCAATCCGTCATTTAGGAAGCTTGCTTTTAAACGCCTCTGCATGCATTAGTGTGTGTGTGTTGTGTACTACACGAGGTGGGTGTTAGTGTGTGCGTTAAACATGATGCACACTTGTATGGGGCAGTTTAGCCTCCAGCATCACTGCACAAGCACACCTATTGCATACTGTGTTTCTACAAGGATTAAGCGGTCGGCAGTAGAAAAGATACTTAAATTTTACTAATTTTTTAAATGTATACTTGGATTTTATTTAAAACTACAGAAAAGGATAACTAAACTGTAAATCTGAAGAAAAAACTCATTTTCTGAGATTCTGAAAGTCCTTACTCTTCTAAATGGGAATCACAGCAAGGAATTTTTTTCTTTTTGTAACTCAGATGAGAAAATTGAATTTGGAGAGAAACGCTTGAAAAACCTCTCAAAATCCAGAAAGTCTTTTCTGTGAGAAAGAAACCACACCTGACCTTTTTCTTTCTCCACTGGAAACAGAACTCAAACTTGCCTGTGAATTGGGCTCCTTAGCCCTGCTATGCAGCAAGGCTCCAATCAATCCCACCTGAAAGTCCAACAGTGGTTCTCCCTTGCCTCTTAAGGACACAGAGGCAACGATAAGTCGGAGCAACGTGGTCTGTTCAGAGAAAAAGTCACCATTAATGGTGGGTGCATTTAGGAACCTAGCTTGAAGACCTAAGCCTCCTGAGAAAGCTTTTTGAGGAAGAGGAAGGAAGAACTGAAGAGCCAGTTAAATTCCCCATGGGTAGCCAGAAAGAAGAGTCTGACAAACAGAAACTAAGCCTGGACAAAAATAAGTAAACCCAGATGGGCATTTCACAGTTAAGATCAGTGAATCCCAAAACCAAAACATTTCTAGACCCATATTATTTTCCTAAACGAAAAGGTACGTTTAGTCAGAAATGTGCTTTTTATGCAGAGTTCTCATATAAGCATTCACAAGAAGGGGGGGGGGACACTAATACAAAAATACTGAATGGTGGTCAGACACAAACTTCCTAACAAATATCTTTTCTGGGAAAGCACACAAAGCCAGATAAAACAATTCTGCAGCACACAATTTGAAGGTTTGGCACCCAAACCACATACTTTACACATCTTTACTCCAATCCATCAGTAGTCGGGCACGTGCAAGGTGCCCTGATGCTTTGAAAATTGTACAGTGGTCATATCCCTGGCAGGATACAACTCATACAGCTTAGACTACTGCAGCAGTAATACAACGAACACTGAACAAGTTACCTGCCAAACTATTAGTAAGATGCACAATATTCACTGCAGAAACACAAACCCACTACAGGTGAATGAAAAGCTAGAAATTATCAGTTTCAGACTAAACAAAAATTCAGAATAGGACTTAATAAATTTTTCACAAAAGAACACAAAGCATTTTTGCCGAAAACACATTACCACTCACAGTTTTGATCAGTGTAGTCAAAAATGTTTCACAATACTTTCCCCCTAATTAGAAAGTTTAGGATTACCCTGTTGCCAATGTGACGTCTGCGGGAAGACATAGGAGAATGACTGTGGCTGCTGCGTTTCCGATAGTAATCTGGGGTGTAGGACCGGCTACGTGACCTTCTCCTGTGAGAACGAGAGCGAGATCTAGAATACCGCCTTCTGGAACTTCGATGAGATCTAGATCTATAAACAAATAAAACCATTAAGTTAAGAAATGGCTGCATGTTGAGCCACTAAAAACCCAAACACCTGCAATAAAATGCAAACTACTACACTCTACTTATTGCATTTCTACATCTACTATGCATTACTATAAAGAAAAAAACGGTAACTGCAATACAACAGTGAAACCCATGACAACCAAATATGCACAGATTTTAAATACTACTCTCAAACTTACTATGCTATAAACTAACTATAAAGTTACTAAACAGAATTTGTGATTGCACTGATTTTTCCAAAGAATATTTAGTCTGAAATTCAAATGCGTGTCATTTAGTGGCTTCAGTCCTCAGTGACATGCCAAAACGCTGACTTTGAGAGGTATGCAAAAGGCAGCCTAGTGGGACTAACCCAGTCAAAACTAAAAATAAATTAAATAAAAATAAACTAAGAAAGTCTTCAGACCACCTCAGCCACACACAAAATTGAAAATTACTAGTGCCAAGAATCCCTTACTACAGCGCTAAACTGGCAAATAGTTTTTAACTACTAGTAATGGTTTTCTTTACAAATCCAAAGAATTAAGCATAGCATACAGTAGTCTGCCTTGAACACTGCAGTGAAAAACTGTCAAAAACTAGTGCAGTTTTCACATTTTGCAAGGTGTGTGTGTTGAGGAGAGGTCTATATTTTAAATAGCCTTGAACACAACTGCATAAAGAAATTTTAGCAGAATGTCCTGAACAGCATTTCTGCTGCTCCTTTCTTAAAAGGATGCTTAACACTACTTTTGACATGACTGTCAGTCACTTAGGATAAGCAGCCAACATCAATCTCAGTGATGTCAACCTACATAAAGTGTGCAGTGCTTCCATATAATGGACACATCACCCATGAAAAAGTCTATAGAAACTTCACGTTATTCCTCAGTTGGCGTTACGGAGAAATGTTTTAAAATTATTTGGACTGTGGTTTAATAAAGTTTACAAAGCTTTCATAATCATAATCATTAAGAATGACTCAAAAAAGGAATAAAAGTAACAGAAGTACATAGCAGCAATGAACTCAATAAATGAACTGATGTACTTATGGGATATCAAACAAAATAGCTTGAAAAAATATTTGTCTATTCTACAATGGAAGTTAAACTTGGCGTACACTAACTGAAAAAAAAAAACTGCTGAAACTATTCTTTTCAAGTTCAAAATGGAGTTGACAGAACATGACAGCATCTTGCCCTCAACATCAGGAGATACACACAACCAAAAGAGCTTTATGTGCAACAATAACTTGGCAGAAGGCATACAATTATCAGTTTTAGATCCTGTGCAGATTTATTCAACTACAAAAAATGTACCATTGAATAGAGTCTACAAAACATTATCAGTAAGATGAAGAATCAGACTACAGTCACTGTGTACAAAAACATAAAACTAGCATCTTGAAACATTTAATGTTTATCATTTACTGACATTTGATTTTCAGAAAAGTCCGACTGGGTAGGAGCACATTTTCAGTGGAAGTTTTTTTTTTTTTTTTTTAAATAGAGCTCTACAGTTTAATTGTATCAAATTGGACATATGTAAAAATTGGTTACCAATACATACACGTTGTGACAATGATTTAACAGTTGAGAAATTGTAATCCGTTCCTAAACAAGATAAAGATAAGCCAATATAAATACTAACTGGAATTGCAATATGGAGATAAAAAAAAGCAGATGTATGGTACATTTAGGCAGAAAGCCAGGGGAAAGAAATTGATAGAAGCAAGGAAATAGTGAAGACAGCAGAGTAAGGAGAGGATGGGTATAAATGGGTATTTGTTCACATTTGGGGATATAATTTATTCTGGTGTTGAGCAACAGCAGAGCCCACTTTTCTAGGAAGTCTTTCAGTATGGTTTTGAAGGATGGGAGGGAGGGAGGTACTGACCTGATGGATAAAGACAAGGAGTTCCAGGTATTAGCAACATGGTACAAATACAATGCCCAGCAGATTTGATAGGTTTGTGGACAGTTTTTGGTCACTGGACAGTAATGACCAACTGGGAACCTAGTTGTGCAGAATTACTTAGTGCTGGACAAGCAGATGGATTCTGGATAATTTTATAGGTGAGTAAGAAGCTGTATATGTTAGTCGATTGGTAGTTCTAACCAATTTAGGCTTTTTACCACTATACAGTAGTGGGTTCTGAAAGGGGGCATTTGCAACAAATTCACCAACTGTGTTGTAGCACTGTTCAAGTTTTGATTTTTGTGATGCCTGAAGGTTAGTAAGAATGAGAGCACCATAAAGTGGGGGGAGGAGATAAGTAGGGGCAAGTACATCTTTAGCTGAGTCAGTGAGAAAGTGTTTCGACAAAGCTTCCCTAGCTTTTGACAAGTTTTTCCTCGTGCGATTTTGTATATGCAGGTCAAATTTAAGACATTTGTCCACTACCACCCCTAATAATGTACTATGAGGAGCAACTTCAACTGTTGTATCACCAAGAGAGAGTACTTTGAATTTTGTTACTCATGGGAGAGGATTTGGGAAAAGTTTTTTCTTTTTAAACTGATGAGCAGGAGTTGAGTTACAAGCCTAATTTCTGTTGCTGTTAAAGTTTCATAAGTAACCTTTGAGGTGTGTTATGTTAGATGCGCAAACAAGTGTAGTCAATTGCATACTGGATTAGGGAGGCCTGTTGTATGGATAGGTGGAGGGTGTTTGTCCTCTTCTCTTCAACATTCTCGCAGAGGACAGGAATCTTTAGGTACAGCAGTGGTGGCTGGGAAGTACGGAGAGAGGGCAGATAACCATTTTACTGACCAATACCTACTGGATAGGCAACTTTTGAACCATAGATGGGTGGGCTGAGAGAGACCTAATGATGACATTCAAAAAGTAGAAGTCGGCTGTGAAACTGTAACAAAGACTTTTAGGTAAGTCTAGACCATCAGGAGAATACAATGCCATTACCTCTAGCTTTACTGACAGCATCTATACAGATTAGAAGTGCAATACCAGTACTATGGGAAGAATGGAAGCCATG
>NC_056738.1:497303112-497398112 GCF_019279795.1 Protopterus annectens
CCCAAACAGCTTTACCGAGAGGTGCATTTTGTAGGGCTACATTATCAGCCATGCTGCCAGGTTTTAAAGTCCTGAGTTGGCTGTGCAGGATCTGACTTTTGCTGGCACAGTAGAGGAGGTATTTGAGGTAAGGTCCAAACTGGGCATTGAGAAAAGTTCCTTAGTACTGCATACCAGTACTGGCAGGGCCAGTCTGGGGCAATCAGTATCATCTTTGCCTTCTCCTGTTTGACCTGAAGGAATACCTTAGGGGAGGAGAGGCAGCGGGGGAAAGGCATATACTGATAGGGCGTCCACTTTCCATGCTGGTCTTTGATAAGTCCTTCTGCAGAATCTTTTTAGTTGGTAGTTGTGAGGGGAGGCAAATAGATTTATGTCCGGGCATCCTCATTTCCTTATGCTGAAGACTTGTGGATCCAGCTGCCACTCGTTGGGATCCATGAGGTTTCTGCTTAGTCTGCCAGAGTATTTTTCCTTCCTGGCAGGAACTGCACCTGCAGATGTACTTGGTAAGTCAATGCTGTGTCCCACAATGTCATGGCTAGTCTGCAAAGGGGTAAGAATGCGTGCCCCCTGCTTGTTTATATACCACATGACCATGGTGTTGTCCGTCCATCAGTAGTTGTCCCGAATGAAGTAGGTCCTTCAAGGCCGTCAGGGCATTTTGAACAGCTAGCATCTCTTTTTGATTGATATGTAGATGCATTTGGTTTTGAGGGCCATGTGCCCTGAATGCATCTTCCTGCCAAGTGGGCCCCCCAGGCATAATCTGATGCATCCGTTGTTAATGTCTGCCTGGCGGGGGGTAATGTGAATGGCTGTCCCTTGTTTTGGTGAGAAGCCTTTGCCCACCATCAAAACTCCTGTTGCAGGCAGGGAATGAGAGTAATCATAGTTTCCAGGTTGTGGCAATGTTAGTCCAAACACTTTTTAGGTACCACTGAAGTTTCCTCATATGCAGTCTTGCATATGGAATTAGTAGGATGCAGGATGCCATGAAGCCCAAAGCTTGCAGAATTTTTCTTGCAGATAACTGGGCCTTTGTTGCCAACATTTTGAAATGGGTAGTCAGTTGCCTTTTTCTGGCGTGAGATAAGCCATCTGGGCAGTTGTATTTAAGCTTGCACCCAGGAATATTATCTCTTGAGAGGGTACTAGTTTTGATTTTTCGTTGACTGTGTACACTAGGCATGTTAGACATCTTTTTACAAATGCCAGATGCTGTAGAAGAATGTCCTTGTTCTCTGCTTGAATTAGACAGTCGTCCAAGTAAGGGTATATTTGTATTCCTCTTAGTCTGCAGAATGCAATTACTGGTGCCAGGCACTTTGTAAAGACCCTGGGCACAATAGATAAGCCAAAGGGCAGTGCAGAGAATTGGTAATGCACTGAGCCAGCCTTGAATCTGGAGGTATCTTCTGATAACTGTCAGACTGGGACATGCAGGTATGCCTCTTAGGTCTAAAGTCACAAGCCAAGCATTCTTGCCCAGCATGGGCAGAAGCTGCTGCAGTGTCAAAATCTTGAATTTTGGTATATCCAGGAATGTGTTCAGAATAGATAGGTCCAGTACTGGCCTCAAGGCCTTGTCCTTTCTGGGTACCAAGAACAGTCGAGTAAAATCCTTGTCCCTGTTCTTGCTCTGGTACTTGTTGAATGGCCCCCATGTCCATGAGGGATGAGACTTGTTTTTGTGCCTCTGCCCATTGATTTTTTGGCAGATCTGGCCAGCCATTTGCCTTTGGGAGGGTATGAAAATGGAACTTATAGCCTTGTGACACGGTATTTAGGACCCACTTGTCCTGGGTTATAATGTGCCAATTTTGAAAAAAGTGCTAATTTCCCCCCTGTGGGTGCTGCCAGGAGATAAATGCTTAGTGCAGGCAGAGGAAAGTCATTGGGACTGTTTCCTGTATGGTTGTGATTTGTCTTCTCCAACTTTGGAGGTAGAAGCACCCCATTGCTTTGACCTGTATGAACCTTGTGCCTGGGATCTGCCTCTAGGGTGGCTGGATCTGCGACAACAGGAAAGGACCATTTCTTTGTTGGCCAGTGTCTACTAAACCTAGGTGGCTGTACTTGCAAAAAATATTTGACAGTTTGCATAGATTTAGCTTTGTCCTCCATTTTAACACCTCTTCTGCCTCAACACCAAACAAAGCATCATGCTATAAAAGGCGCATCTAATAATTTAACTTTGACATGATCAGGCAGATTTTGTTCCTTTAACCAAGCATGCCTTCTAATTACAGAACCCGTAACTGCGGCCCTGCAGGAGGCCTCCAAAAAAAATCAAAACCACATCGCAAAGTATGCTTTCCAACTTGTTCAGCTGCATGCAATAAATCCTGCATTTCCTTGCTTTCTGCACATTCTGAGTTTAATATTTTCTGTTTAAGCAATGCCATGACATGTTGCTGATATTTGAGCATCTGAAACTGACAGTTTAAGGCCCTTATAGCCAAGGTAGCAGATGTGTAAACCTTTTTTCTCCATCTATCCAGTGCCCTAGAATCTCTGTCAGAGGGGGTAGGGTTTTTTGCAGCGGAAGCCATAACTCCTTTGGGACCCTGTGAAATAGTTTTTGGGTCTGCAGCAGGGTTTTTAAAAAGGAATTTATGGGAGTCAGGAACCCTGTAATATCGGTCAGGCTTAACAGGAGCTGGAGGTAAGGAGTCAGGGGTAAGACTAAACTCCTAACACACATCTGCAATGTCTAACACAGGTGGCATGGCTAGTGGCGTATGTTGAGGTAGTAAAATGAAATCCCAGAGCCTCTTTAGATTCTGAAAAATCTTGGCTCTCCCAGTGGAAATCCTCCCTAACGGTATACAAGGTTTCCCCAAAAGAATAGTCCTCTGGAGCAGAAGCTGGAGGAATAGATTCTTCAGAATCAGAATCCTCATAGGGGGAAGAGAATATTCCTGATCAGAAGAGGAATCAGAAAAATAGAAAACTGATTTGAAGATTCATAGTCAGTCAGTCTAGGCTCTTATCAGGAGGGGGATGGGAACCCCTGATCAAGGTGATCAAGTCTTCGGCCATTTTGAGCATCTGTTTTTTGGGCATAGAGGCCTGTCCACGTGACTCTTGAGTTTGTCTTTGAAGCTGAAGTCTGTTTGATGCAAAGATGTTTAGGTCTAAATACACCCTCAAAAGCTGGTGCCTGCTCAGCAGCTCCGGACCCCCCCCATCTGAAGGAATAGTATCAGAGGCTCCAATACCTTGAGTTTCCAGCGGCATGGCAGACTCCACGTCTGTGGCGGCCTGCGACTCTAAAGTAGCGGGCGTCAGGGGCTGCGAAAGCACCTCACCGACGAACTAGCACCGGCTTAGAAGCGTAGTCGGTTTTGGGCCTCGGTTGTCTATCAGCTTTTCTTTGCGTTTTTGTGAACTCCGGTAGTCGGATGGCTATCAGACGACATTTCTGGATAATTAAATCGGCGTCCAAAATATAGTTTCAAGCAAAATCATACCGACGCTTAATAGTGCGTTGGTTAAATCTAGCACAAAACAGACAACCAGAAACGTTGTGATCAGGGCCTAGGCAAGGAATACCGTAAGAATGAAAGTCCTTATGAGGTATCATACCGACGCTTAATAGTGCGTTGGTTAAATCTAGCACAAAACCGACAACCAGAAACGTTGTGATCAGGGCCTAGGCAAGGAATACCGCAAGAATTAAAGTCCTTATGAGGTATTTGCTTTCCACAAGAAATACAATTATTTACTTTTTCTGACATCGGTCTGGAGCAAGAAAAAAGTTTCCCCAACGGGGTACTTAGCTTTAGTGAAGACTTCGGATGTGAAACTAACACGAAAACCTCAGGAGTCGGCCGACCGGCACTTGCAAACTGCTTCTGCTTCGGGCACCGCGTGGCAAGAAAGACTGAAGAAAATGGCATTGGCTGCTTTTATACCCCTGACGACATGACGTCAGGGAAGGGGCGATAGCAGCCGACGCAGGACCCAGGACTTTGGAATTCAGGCAGACTGAGGGCAACCTACCAGCAGGATTACCCAAATGTAATGACTGCAACAGTGAAGCACGAAGAACATCTTCAGAGGAGACTTGGTACAGAAAACCACACCTGATTGGGTCAGAAAGGGGCAGTGAGGATGAGAGCTCTTCCAGCGACAAGTTTTCTGTAAGACTTTGGGCATTAGGAGAATAGGAGGGTAATCACAGGGAGACCCGGAGGCCAATCATGAACAAGAGCGTCCGTAGAAGACTTCACTGATGGAGGAATCAGGGACAAGTAACTGCTGCATTTGTGGTTGACTGGGGAAGCAAAAAGGTCGCAGCACAGTTGACTCCAGTGGTCATAGATCTGCCTTGCCAATATCGGATTCAGGGACCACTCGTGACAACTCAAGATGGATATGGCGAGTTAGTCAGCCAGCATGTTGGGACTCCTGGGTATAAGAGTTTCAAGAAGAAAGCACCTGGAAGACTTTGCTCATTCCCACACTCTCATGGCCTCTCTGCACAGAGGATAAGACAATGTTCCTCCTTGTTTGTTCATGGACCAGACTACAGCCATGTCGTCCGTCTGAACTGCTATGGTCCCCAGAGGGAGGCAGTCCTGAAAGGCTTGCAATGTTAAAAGGACTGCTCTCATCTCCAGAACATATGTGCAATTTGGTCTCTATAGGGGACCACGTGTCTTGAACCGCCCTGCCTTGAACATGCTCCCCCACCCCAACAGGGAGGCATCCGTGGTCACCATCACCTTGGGTGGGGGGTGCAAAGGCCTGCCTAGAAAAAGGTCCCAAGACTGAAACCATCAAATAAAACAATTCCAACATACCCGTGTCAATTTTACTGTTACAGACATGGGCTGAGACAGAATGGACCACCGGACTTCCATGGTCCACTGGAAAACTTGCATATGATACCTGGTGGGTGGCACCAACTGAATGACAGCTACCTTAGAGCTCAGTGCTTTGAGAATCAAACGAACAGGTGGGCGTGTCGGACTCCAGAGAAACTTGATCCTGAATCACCTGGACCCTTTGGATAGGCAGTGCTACAGTCCAATACCACGTCCAGCAGGACTCGGATAAATTTCAGGTTTTGGCTTGGAACAAGATTTGACCTGGGCAGGTTTACTGTGACACCTAGAAGCTGGAAAAGCTTGAGGACATACCTGGTCGCCAGTGTTAGTTGATGCCTTTTGGGAGCAGTGAGATGCCAACCGTCCAATCGTTCAGGTACAGAAAAACCCGGAACCCCTGCAGCCAGAGATGAGCAGCCACCATTGCCATACATTTGATTAAACACCCAGGGGGCTGTGGCACGTCCAAAGGGCAGGGCTCTGAACTGATTGGCCCCTAGCCAAAAGCATAAATGTCTCCTGAAGTGTCCGATCATTATAGAATAGTATGCATGTTTGAGATCTGAGCACATAGGTAGTACTAGGCTATCGGCCCAAGGGCCTAGGTAAACCTAGCCAGCAAGGTTCCATAGCTTACACCAACCAAGAAAGCTATTTTCCTGTGCCACTGTCCAACAGAGACACAGAAGTGATCCCCAGGGTGTATTTCCTATTTCCCATCCACTCAAGATTATTCTTGAAGAGTGCTAATGAAGAACTTTGCTTGACATGGATGGGTAGCTTGTGCCAGAGTATAGGTGTCTCTTGGACAGGAATCTATCCCTCCAGCGTGTCCTATTTATTGTAGTGACAAGGTTTAGGTCCCTAGAGCGTGTAGCTCAGAGGGATTGGGATTTCTTTAGGTGTAGCATGTCCAACAACTCTGGGTTTGACATAGCTTTATGTGTTAGGCAGAGATCACCTCCGAGTAGGCGATATGCTACAGAGTAAAGCTGAAGTTTGAGGCGGTCAGTGTAGGGCATTTGAGGCTAGTAATCCTCTGTGAGGTACTTCTGTGGCCTTTCCAGCTGCTGAAGACGTCTTTGTGAGGTACATTCCAAAAGGGGCGTTGTACTCCATAATGGGTCTAATGAGTGATGAGTAGAGGGGAACAATGACCGCTTTTTCCTGGATGAGAACCCTTTTATGATTAGGTGTGCCACGAAGGACTTCCTGACTACTGTGGCGATGTGACTATCAAAAGGCGAGAGACTGTCCACCTGGGTCCCCAAGGTCTCTTATCACACATTCGGTGTTAGATTGCTGCTTATGTGGTAGTTCATGGGTACAGATATTTTACCAAAGGGGATGACACTGCACTTTTTGGCATTGAGCTTGAGGCCATGACTCACCAGGCCTCTGTCTCAGTGAGGCCCTTCTGTAGGATGTTCACATCATTTTGGGACTTTACTATGGCTCCTAGTTTGCAGTCATCTGTGAACTTAAGTTAGCCAGAGACCTTCTGTGTTGGTATTTACTTCTCTGAAGTACAGGCTAAACAGGAGAGGTCCCAGGACGGAACCTTGTGGTACTCCACTTGTCACTGTTTTGAGGTCAGATTTGGAGTCAGCAACTTTTACAGTGTAGGTTCCCGTCAGTGAGCCAGTTGGCAACCCATCTTGTGACGTAGAGATTTATACCTAGTTTAGCTTTAATTCCAGAATGGGGGATGGTGTCAAAAGCCTTGGCGAGGTCAAGATAGGCTGTGTGAACCACCTTACCCTCATCCACGGCTTTGATGACTGCCTCAAAGAAGTCGATTAGGTTCAGGAGGCATGATCTGTCAAACTGGGTGGGATCCAGAGTTTGGATGTTATCAATATCTTTGTTTAGGAGTTCCAGGATTATATGTTCCATGGCCTTGCAGACCAGGCTCGTCAGGCTAATAGGTCGATAGTTCCCGGGATCAGTGCTGGCTTCCCCTTTGTGGAGTGGGATAACTGTTGCTGTGCGCCATTCAGTGGGCACAAAGCCTGATGCGAGGCTATTATTGAACATGGTGCTTAAGTGGGGAGCCAGTTCGTGCTGAAGTTCATGTAAAACACAGCCTGGGATGTTGTCCTGTCTCATGGATGCTGTGTTTCTGGTTTTAGAGTGTGCAGCTTTTACCTGCGTAGTTGTGATTACAGGGACTCTGCATTCTTCCTGTACAGATATGGGCCCCTTAGGTGGTGAGGGGGGTAAAGTTAGCACTGAACCGATTTGCCAGGATGTTGGCAATATTAGTTGGTTCTGCAATTTTCATGCCTTTGTGCTGTAACTCAGAGCAGATCTGGGTGTTGCCATCTAGATTCTTGACATAGCTATAGAATGCTTTGTGGTTGTCCTTGGATTTAGTGGCGATTTTGTTTTCGTAGCTAGCTTTGTGGAGGATCTTATAAGGAATCTCAGCTTCTTACTGAGGCTGATCAGGGAGCTCCTCCACTCATGGGATTTTACTCTCTTTTGCAACAGTTACTTCCTTCTGTTGTACAGTTATGGCAGGGGACCACCAGATGGCTTCCTTTTTTTGGAGGATAGCACGATCCATGCACTCATCCAAGTGCTTAGAGTGCACTTGTGCAGGATTCAGCAGCTGTAACTGTAATGTCCATCTGCATGGGTGTCATGAAGTTCACCACTTCCGTCTTAAGCATGAAGTTGGCTTTGGAGAATTTTTTTATACTGCAATTTCCTTAATGGGGGGTGGGGGTGGGATGTGAATATCAAGGGTGATGAGCTTATGGTCAGATCAGGTGTGGAACACATGTTGATAAGGACTAGGTCAAGGATATTGTTGCCCCTGGTGGGTGTGTGGATAAGTTGATCTAGGGCACTGGAGTTTGAATTCCAGAAAGCATTGAGCTAAGGAGTTGGTACACGAGTAGTTTTCCCAGTTAATGGTGGGGTAGTTGAAAATCGCCCATTATTAGGGTGTTTGGTTGAATCCTAATATTTTCCAGTACATCAAGAACAGAGAAGTGGGAATCCTGGGGCATGGTGGGGGATCTGTAGCAAGCTACAATTTGGATTGCAGTTTTGCCCAGAGTTAATTGCACTTGAATAACCTCCGATTCATTATGGTAAGCAACTAGCCTGGAGATGTGGATATCCTTAATGAATATAGACACACCTCCGCCTTTGGTGTTTCGGTCTAGGTTACATGGCCGAAAAGTACGGTACGAGTTATAGCGTGGTAGTGCAGGGGTTCTCTCTGGAGCCTTGAACCAGGTCTCAGTCACTGCACAGATATCAATGTTCTCCATTTTAAGGAGTGCCTAGAGTGAGTGCATTTTGAGATTTAGACTTCTAACGGAGTAGCATTACCCTCAGTTTTTGCTTGCCTGTTCCTGTTATGGTGGTGAATTTGTTGTTTGAACCCTGCCTAAAAAAGGCACTATAGGGGCAGCAAGAGCCTTAGCCAGTAGGCTGAATCCCAGGGTCGACAGGTGCAGGCTGTGGAAAAGCATTGTGGTCTGTCGACCATGTCATCCCAAGCAGACAGATACTGGATCCCCTTAGAATGACACCAGAAGCTTAGCCAATTGTTGAAGTCAATCATTTTGTCCTTTTACTGCGGTATTCTGGGCAATGGCAGAATGCTGCTCAGGGCTAGGGTCATACCTGCCTGGGCTACAAGATCGGAGAGCTCTTCCATGTCTCTTTTCATGTAGTCCAGAGAGGTACGTCTCAGGTTATTCACACCAACATGGACAATGACAGTCATATTTGTACTTGTTGTGGAGTGACCCGAGTGCATGGGTTATGTGGCGGATCCTGGCACACGACAGGCAGCTGACAGTAACCTTCTCCTTGTTTAGCCTGGTGAGTGGGACATCAGTGTGCCAGACTATAGAGTCACCTATGACTAGTGTGTTGGGTACGTTGTTTTGCCTTATTGGCTGTGGTTGAGTGGCACACAGAGTTTGTGGGCTGTTTCTCATTTGGGTTGTGTGCGTTTCTGCTTTGGAGGTCTCCGTTGCTTAGATTATTATTGAGGGCCGCCGCAAATGTTTGTGTTATTGTGTGTGGATTTTGGTGGTGTAGATTTAATGAGACTATGTGATGAGTGTGGTGTGGTGCAAATATTTACCTTCTCCTCATGACGGTCAAGTTCAGTCTTGGTTGGAGAGAGAAGTGCATCTCTCACAGGTTGTAGTGTTGGGTGGTAGGAGGAAAGGGTTGTCTGTGTACACGAGGCAATTTCTACATTGCCTCAAGATGCACAGATTCATCAGACAGGAGAGAACACTGGGAGCTGACCCTTGGTCATGCTTAAATAAAAAACTATTTTCCTCTAGATAAGTGAGTTCACGAGCTGTTTTTCGCTAAGTGAGAAAAGTATAAAACCGGTTTTCCTCTAGATAATGAGGAAGACTGAGTGCTATAGTAATTAGTAGCTTATTTAGTGCTTACAAGTTCTGAACAAGTAGAGCATGAACAAGCAAATTTAAGTGCTAAAACTAAGAATCTGTTATCTGCACTAGACGAGTTACAGGACAGAGACAAGTGCAAATGCAGGCTTTCAAATCAGAAAGTTGAGAGAGATGGAAGACTGCCCAAACGGCCAATAACTACAATTTCTGGGCCAGAACCACTCCTTACGTGGTAGACAGGTTACTTACCACTCCCACTGATGAGCTAGAACACTCATTGCTCAAGAGTGACCACTGTGAACTTAACTTCTTGACAGAAAGGTTTAGCTTGCCAAGGTCCAGAATTGGACACAGGTCCCAGGTCTTTTTTTGGCACCAAAAAAAGAATCTAGATCAAGTTTCGGACCCTCGCCATCCTGCTGGAACCTCCTGAATGTTTTTTTTTTAAGGAGGTCTTGCACCTTCGAGGCAGACCAACTCCCTCTGATGGGGTGGTATGTCTGGGAGAAATCTTTTGAGTTGGAGGGGGCTGGGAAAAAGAAATGGAGTGACTCCTGAAAATGATTTTAGCACCCACTAATCAGAGGCAACACTGTCCAAGCTAATGGGTGAAGGGAGAGATGACCCTCTACTGCCTCCAGGGTAGGACGATCAAGGCAGTGCATCAGGAGCCCTGGAAGGGCTTCTCTGAGAAGGGTTCGCAGGAGCCCCTATTTTGCAGACTCCCTTAGCCCCCCCAAACAGTGTTTTGTCATTGAATCTCCTGCCCAAGCCTGCAGAAGCGGATTCCTGGAAGCATCCTGAAAGTAAGACAGCATCCTCTGGAACCAAAGCTTCTTACTTCTTCTCTGGGTCTTACAAAAGGACCTCTGGGGAGTAGAAACCTGATCCCTACTGCAGAGTGTGTCTTGCCTTCCTGCTCACTACAGGTTAAGGTCTCGAACACACAGCCCAAAGTGGAACTGTTTTCCAAAAGTCAATCGTCCGGGACTTCCTGTTCAAAAGGACCAGAGAGCTCTGCTCAGCTAGCTCCTTCTTGGTAGTGGCCACCACGATGGCATCAGCAAGGACCCCTTTGTTCCACAACCACCTGTCCTGAGGGGGACTGAGGAACTCGTTTCCTTTCTTAAGCACAGCATCCACCATGTCCAGTGCCTTCCAAGTCTTGCTGCGATGAAATCCACAAGCTCGTCCCCAGTAGTAGATGGGCCCATCCCAAACTCATTTAGGAACAAAGACTCTTCCGAAGGCGGGCATAGGGAAGACCATCCACCTCTCAAAGGACTTACAAGATGAACCCGAAGGAAACCTCCTCTGGCAGAAGTCTGGTGGACTTATCTCCCTTCCTCATAATCTACATCTTCGGTGAGGGACACTCTGGAGGAGTCCATGTGCGGCATCTTACACATTCTCTTCCGAGTTGGCTCCTAAGCAGTGGGCTCAGGGGATTACTTAGAATAGATAGATACTGCAAGTGGGGCGGTGCCCATCTGATGATGCTTGTGAGTGGGCTGACCCTGCATGGATGAAGCCTCAGAGAGGCTGGGGCAGACCTTAAGGAAAGTAAACTACCAAACTGGAGAAGGTCCTTTACTACCCGGAAGGCTGGACTAGACAAAGTCCATTCCCAGTGGCCAGGGCCACCTAGGAAGGGAGAAGGGACCCTGCAGTGCAATACTGGCCCCAAGCTGCCCAGTGCAGAAGCCCCGAAGGGAAGGGAGCAGTCTGAAAAATGTGGATGTAAACCTAACCCCAGGGAACCAGCACCCCAGCCCCTCTGAGATGAGGCCCACTCAGGTCTGAGGGCTGCAGAACACATCCAGCCATGGACTCTGTGTCGAGGGGGGGGGGGGTATTCCCAACAAAGTCTGCCTCTTGCTACGAATCTCCAGGTGCTGACTTTACAATACCAGTTAGGATGGAAGAGGAGAGTGGAGAGTGGAGACCTGTGGATAGGGAGGGTCCCCCTAGCCGTATGGACTGGGGACAGCAGCGGGCCCAACTCAATTTGGGCTTTGAGGAAACTCATCATCCTATCCACATCTGAGAGAAGACTACTTCTGGATGACCTGGACGAAGCTGAAGAATGGACAGATCTTGCCGAAAAATCCAGCCTGAGATCCTGAAGTTCTGTGGCTTAGAGAAGATAAGCTCCGACTTCTTGGATATGACTGGGTCCTGGGGGATCCGGAAGGGGAAACCTCTAACGGTAGCATCCAACATTACTGTCGGATCCAACGACTTGGGAGCCATATCGGACAGATCCGGGGACAGCCTACCTTGACTCGGATCCAAAGGACTCTGACCTGATGAGGTCTTGGACCACACAGCCTGATCCACAGTTCTGGGAATGAGCCCTCCAAACCGAAGGCAAAGAGGCTGGACATGGCATGTCCGGGGATCTGTTATCAGAGAGCCTCTGCTTTTTAGAAGCGAGGAAGGTGACGCCACAGGGGTACGAGGTCTCCTTCAGATCCTGCAAAGACTTGGACAAAGAATCCAAGAACAGAGGACTACCCTGTACAAAGCCTTTGAGAAGATGTTTGTTACAGCACTCTACAAGGGCCCTGGGGTTGAATGTGGCACAAATGTCACATTCAACCTCCGGGGCACCAACCCTAAATAGTAGGGACACTGTTCGTGCGAGTCAGAGCAGGGCATCTTCTGACAGCAAGACTAGCATCTCTTAAAATTTACAGGTTTATCTGCCATATTAAAAAACCACCACACACAGTCAAAAATATGTAACCTTCAATATCGGTCACTTTTGTGGACCAGAACCTATAGGTCCCCATCTCTCAGACAGTCTAAGGCCTCCTAAGACTGCCATTTGATATCTTTTCATGGCAGGATAAATCTCTTTAAGGCAGGTCTTCTGATAACAAATGTCCGTGTTCCCTCACTACGTCACTGGCAACTTGATAACTAGCCCAGTTACTCTTCCTCATACAAATTAGATTAGTTTAAGGTTCTCCCCTTAAACTTCAGCCTTTTTTGTGGGAGACAGAAGCCTGTTCAGAGTATGGCTGCAGGATACAAAGAAATTAAAGAAAATCTTTGCAAACCTAACCCAATACTGGGAAGGATAATGGCTAGGGTCAGGGGAGACAGATGTACCCAAAAAGCAGATGTCTGGTTAAAGGGCAGCTTGAAAAACTAAAACATCAGGCTATTATGCGGCTGACACCAGGTTATTACGCGGCTGACCATCACTACACACTTTAGAATCCTAGGGGAAACTACCTTAAAATTCCAACTTTAAGGAGCAAATGCTTTCCTCAGCTAAAATAGTGAGAATACTATCTTTCCCTTGTTTGATAATGACTAAGAGGAACAAACCTCAGATAAGAGCGCTAGTGGTATACTCTAGGATCATTTGGCCTCCTGAAAGAGACAAAAAGCTCCCATCAGTGCAAATGTCAAGTGAAGATTTCCACAGCTCTGCAAGCCTCAGGCCTCTGCTTTCTTTCGATAGCTTTTATTAGATAACCCCCTTCAAACAATGTAGTTTACCCCACACTGTACTCTGGGCCAAGGCAAAAGACACTACTAACTTGAACAGAAGTCAACTTTTAGGGAGCAGGCATACCTCATGCCCCCAAATACAGAAGCGAAGTCCATTTCTGCAAACTCCCACTGCACCATATACTTTTTTTGGCAATTTGTATTAACTGTATTAAAACTAACATACAGAATTCTGAAGTAAATGAAAACATCTACACTTTTTTGTTGGGGGCGAGGGGGGGGGGGGACAAACAGCATAGGTTTAGTCTTACAACCATCTTACTGCGAGAAGGACCTTGCACAGCTGCACCATCTACCACAAGAAGCATCACCAACAGTCAAGCTTAACTAACTATCGAGCACAGTCATAACCACAGAGGACTGAACTACAGACCCTACTGTTACACAATCGTGCTAAAATACTCTCTCTCTACAGTCTACATCTAACTTGTTTTGTTAAAGTGAGCACTGTAGTCTGTTTGACAACTTCAAAAACACCTCACACAGAAAACATCCAATTTGCTCTAAGAAAGTGTGACCTTATACCCCATACTGGTATATTATACATGTCATAACGAGAGGGCACCGCAGTGGGACAGCATTTTAGTAGCTTAAGACCTGCAGACCTGGAGCCTAACTTCGCCATTACATATTTACCAAATTAGATCTTTTGGCTTTACTGCATACTTTTCAAGTTAAAGGCTGTTGTAAGAAATAAAAAAAAAATGCTGTCTTCCACAGCCCGATGCATTCCAAGGTAAAGACTGAGGTATAGTATTCTACCCTGCTGTTTTGTCAGTAAGGACCTGTGTAAAAGTTAACTGCCATGCTGAAAGTTTTCACTGTCAGAATACTGTGGCTGTACTGTCAGGAGGGAATTACAAGGATTAAATTAGCCTTGTCTTGTTTTCAGCAGAACCTTTTGTATGTGAAAGGAAAGGCGCAAGTCAAGGTTCGAGTCCACTTCACAGAGGAAGCATCTGCCTTCCAAATTGTTGCAATAAAGGCAAGCACAAAAGATTCTGACCAGATCACAGACCTCAGGAACAGGTCCAATTCTGGCAAATCCCATATCTACATAATGTCCTCATACAACTACTTTAACACCAGGTTATTTCCATACATACTTGTATGGCAGGAAAACTCTCCAAGGGATGGGGTGGAGAGTTCAGGGCACCAGAAAGCCTCGTGCCAGCTTCTGTACGGAAAGGACATGGGATTCGAAGGAGTCACCTTTTTGTCACAGCATCTCATGGATATCCCATGAATTTGAAATCGTATAGACAGCAACGTGTGAAGTTTGAATCAGCTCCCTTACTTATGGCAGTGTGGGATACTCCCAGGAGAATAACCAGTTTCCTCAAACGTTTGCCTTCTACCTCTCTTGCATGGAGGGAAGCAGGGGAAATGATCCACAGTGCTTAGCAAAATATGCCACTTACAGCTCTTGGATACTCTGCACGGTTGTCAGTAAGACCTGACTAGTTGAAAGGATGTGTGTCTGGTTGAGATGGGACACAGGTTTGAGTGCTGAATACAGCACATACAGTCAGCATCAAATGGGGAAAAAGGGCACCAACTTAAACCTCCTGAGGTCAAAATTAGGGTTGCCAACTTTTCAGGTCAACCTCTAGACATGTACATGAAAGCAAAATGCATGCAGAACAGAGGTGTACGTTTAATCTCCCCTCAAAATAGGGATGGTCTTACATTACTGTGCGCACAAACATTGTTCTGTTCTTCAATGTCACCGACAGTGTCCCTTAATTTTTGAATGTCCAGAAAAATTTTGGACAGTTGTCAACCCAAAGTCAAATGGAAGGCATGGAATAAGCAACACTGGAGCTTTGTGCATGTGTGACAGCTAGCATATGTAAGTGGGCAAGCTGGAAAAGTCTTTCAAAAGAGACTGACATTTTTGTGAGCTTCTATCGGTCTTCTTTAGTCTTGTCCCTTCCCTGGGAAACAAGCCTTCACAGACTAAACATCTTCCTTCCCAAGTTATAGAACCAAAAGTCTAACCTCACAGTCAAGCTTAAGATATCTAGCAGGGAGACAAATCTGACCTGGAAAAGGAGTGTGAGCTCACATGTAGCACTAAATCTTTGCTATCCAGAGAGACAAATGGAGAGAAGGGAAAAACACTGCCAATAGCAAGTGTTACCACAAAGAACTCAAAAATGAAAAAAGTCCAAGTACAAAATGTTACAAAGTAGTAACCACAACCAAAGATACTGCACACAATAAAATGTATTTTACAGTTCGGTTTAACCACCGAGAAAGAACTGCTGTGTCTGCCCCAGTCAGTACTACCCAATGAATCCAGAGTTCACTGCATGGAGCAATGCTGACAAATTTTGTTTAGGGGATGTGCTTTGAGTTATGGTAAGTGGGTGTGAAAAAAAAAATTTTGGAAAATACTTAATTTCATCATTAGGGATGACAGCATGTGCACACAAGTTCTTGTGTACTAAGATTAGCACAAGGACCAAATAAGGGACTAGTTTTCAATATTGAACTATTGTACACAGATTAAATGTGAATCTGTCACAGTAGTGCTAAGGGAAGGGGTTTTCACAACGTAATGTGTATGGGTTTAGACATGCAAACATGAGTGGGTGGGTTGCTTTCTCAGGTCGGGTGGTACAGTATTCACTAAATTAAATGCTGCCACAAACCACTTATTCAGAATGGAGTACAATTTTTATAGCAAAACTCACCGGGACTCCGATCTGGATCGAGACCGAGACCTGGTCCTGGACCTTCTAGAGCCTCTAGAATAAGATCTGGCAGGAGACCTTGCTGGAGATCGACTTGCTGACTTTTCAGACCCATGCTCACTTCTGCTTCTAGAAGCAGAACGGGACTCCTAAAGTCAAACAACAATCTATTATATCACTGCTACTGATTATATGTTGCATTCATTATTATATAACAATTCATTACTTCATTATCAATACAACTGCAATGTTATGTGCATTCTCAGATCTATGTCCAGGCAGTTTCAATTAACACCGCCTAGTTTTCATATTTTATTTATTTTTTTAATTATACAGTTACGCTCCCACAGTTCAGGAGTTTACCCTGTACATATTTCTCTGTTAAAAAGAAAATGCATGCATGTTTAGCAAAATATACAGGGACACATAAACAGACTAGTAATTACTTAGCGTATGATTCCAGATTACTTCTTAGCTTAACTTCATTTACTTCTATTTCTTTTCTTCATTCTTCTTTTCAATTTCTGACTTCTTTCATCTTCCCCACTTCACACATACTGCTCAACACTCTACAAGTGAGACTTCTTGTACAATTAGCATGCATAGTTTCTTTTTTCAAATCAGCTTCAATTATTTCTGAGCTTCAAATAATTCATTTTTAAAACTTGTCAAATGACTTCTTCCGCATTGTCCTTCTTCAATATTAACCTTAATGAAAAAAGAACAGGATGAAGCACATTTTAGAATAAAGTCAGGATTAAAACCCTTTGCCAAAAGAACTAGCAAAACGATCTTGCATACTCTGACTTTTTTCATGCTTTTAAATTATCTACTGAAAAGTACACCAAGAGAGTTATTGAACAGTTCAAACTAGTACTGATGAGAATTACAGTGCTTCAAGAAATGTACTCTGTACATACTTCATAGGGTCGGTCAGCCAGCCAACAGTAATGCTTTAGAGATGAAACCAAGCAAATTTTTAACTTTGAAGTACGACAGACTGAAAATGTCCACCTGAAAGTATTACGCCAACTGGTCTCCAAGCAACAAGCAGAACAAGTGAAAGTAAAAGTAAAACAGATTACAAAATAAACCTCAACAATGTCAGAGAAATGTTAAACTATCAAGGTACTTTATTATGGGGGGATAAAACTACATGAACTCATCCCCCCTCCACTTCTTTATTCAGAATCCAGAAGTTCAGCACTGTAGAGAAAAATGCTTAACAGCATATATAGAAGAAATTTTCTATTTTACAAATAGAATTCATATAAAAAGAAGTTATGTACCTACCATGATGTTCCATGTTAGTGGTCTTAATCTCGCCTTCCTTCTTGCTGTTTGGGGTTCGGAGCCCCATCTTCTATAGCTAGAGCGCCATTTACTGGCTCAAGGCTACCCCTTATCCCAGAATGCCCAGCGTCGGCTACCCAGATCTCGTTTGTGATGGTGCACACTAGACATAAGTAGAGTAACAAGTTACCTAAAAACTGGTTGTCCAATACACCTAAACAAGGAAAGGGTCATAAATTAGCTGGCATGTGAAGTAATAAAAGATACTCAGCCAGTGAAAACAAGAAGGAACTCCTCTCAATCTTCTAGGAAGGGGGAAGGAGGGAGGGACGCAAGGAGGAAGGCGAGATGAAGACAACTAACATGGGACGTTATGGTAGCTTTATGTTAAGTTGTCCACCTCGCCTTCGTTCTTGCTGTTTGTGACAGTGTCCCTAGCACCTAAAATCCTGGGTGGTTCATTGGAACAGACTCTTCAGAATAGTAGAACCAAAGGAAGCTCTGCTCCGGGAGACTATATCCACCTTCTAATGAGAGATAAAAGTTTGAGGGTTTGCCCAAGTGATGCACAGATAGAGTCTATGGGCAACCTAGACTGAAAGGCTATAGAGGTGGCTAATGCTAGAGTCTATGGGCAACCTAGACCGAAAGGCTACAGAGGTGGCCAATGCTCTAGTGGAATGACCTTTTGGTTTAGCTGGTAGCTCTATTTCGTAACTGATAAAAGCAATAGTATCAGATAAAGTGTTAATGTCACCTTAGAAACTGAAATGCCTTGTTTGTTGAAAGCATAAGAAATAAATAACTGGTCTGACTTAGTTCTATGGAGGTAAAAACGCAATTGTCTAGCACATCCAATTGTGGAGCTTGTATTCTGCCTTGTTGCTGTGATTAGGAAAGAAAACTGGGAGATCTATGGATTGATTTAAAATTGTTCTCTGAGCAGACTTTAGGAATAAAGGATGGACTGGTCCTCAGAGAAACACTGTCCCTGTGAAACGCCAGGTAAGGAGGATGAACACAGTGCTTGAAGTTCTGAGACACGTCTAGCTGAAGTGATAGCAACCAGAAAGTGCATCTTCAAAGAAAGAAATTTTAGGAAACATGATGCTGCCGGTTCAAAGGAAGGCAAAATTAAGGAAGCTAAAACTAAAACTGAGATCCCAAGGAAGAGGAGGATCTCTAACTGGGGGTCTAAGAAGAGATGTTCCTCTCATAAAAGCCTTGCAGAGCTTGAGACATTATGCTAGAATTAATCATACCGATAAGAAAATTAGAAATGGCAGCTAGTTGTACTCTAATGGTAGTGGAAGCCACACCAGACTGAAAGAGTTGTGCTAAAAATTTAAGAATTTCATTGACTGGGGCCGAGAAAGGATCTAAATTTCTAGATTCTGCCCAGTAAGAAAACAGTTTCCATTTACTAGCATACGTTTTCCTCGTAGTAGACTTATGCGAGGGAACAATAATATCATGGACTGCTGGGGAGATGCTGGAAAGCCTGGCTAAGATTGGAAGTGGAGTAACCAAGCTGAGAGCTGGAGAGTTTGAAGGGATTGGTGCAACCCACCTGATTGATGAATCAGAAGATATGGAACCAGGTCCAGAATCCACAGTTGATCCAGAAGGTGGAGGTGCAGGAACAGGAACCACATCTGTCGAGGCCAATATGGGGCAATGAGGATCATTTTGCAACCCACCGATTTTGCTTTCTGTACGAGTCTTGGTATTAGGGGAAAAGGGGGAAAAGCATAAAAGAATCCCTGAGGCCAATCGTGGACTAGAGCTTCTCTGGGTATATGACCTGGAAGAGGAAGCAGGGAGAAGTAGCTGCTGCATTTGTTGTTGAGAGGGGTGACAAATAGGCAATAGCAAGGCTGTCCCCATTTGCGGAAGATGAGACCTGCAACTTCCTGATTCAGAGACTACTCGTGAGGCACGAGGACAGCTCTGCTGAGCCTGTCCGCTATGATGTTGGATTTCCCAGGGATGTGCATTGCTATCAGAAAACATTGGGAGGAAAATCGCCCATTGCCACAGTCCGAGTGCTTCTCGACACAAGGGGTAAAACCTGGCCCCACCCTGTTTGTTGATGCACCACACCACTGACATGCTGTCCGTTTGGACTGCAATGGTCCCAGAAGGAAGAGTCTTGAAGGGCTTGCAACGCTAGGAGCACAGTTCTCATTTCTAGGACATTGATATGCAGACGGTACTCGTGAGGTTGCCAAGTGCCTTGGCCTGCCCTGCCTAGATAATGCTCCCCCCCATCCTATCAGGGAGACGTCCGTGGTCACCGTGGCTACCGTAGGGGCTGTATGAAAGGTCTGCCCTGAATTACTAGTGGGGAGACCATCCACCAAGAAAGGTGCCTTTTGCATGTTTCTGTGATCAGGATCATGTGAAACATGGGTAATTCCTAGAAAGACCACCGCGTGAAAAGAAGCCACTGAAGGATTCTCATGTGGAAATGTGCTAATGGGACAAGAAGAATGGCAGCTGCCATGGAGCCTAGAGTTTTGAGGACATATCTGACTGGAATCCTTTTGCTCTGTATTACAATTAACACTTGTTGGCAAATAGTGGAAATGCTTTCCTGTGGTAATCTTGCAAACATTTCTTGCGTTTAATTCTGCTCCTTTGTATGTGACAGACTGACAGGGCAACAAGGCAAAATTTACTGTAATGCCTAGTTGAGTGCATGATGCGACTGTATAATCCCGTGCCTCTAAGGGTTGATGCCTGGTGGTAGCAGTCAGGAGCCAGTCGTCTAGAGGGGGAAACACCTGGAATCCTTGACGCCTCAGGTGAGCCGAGACTACTGCCATACACTTGGTGAACACCCTGGGGGCTGAGGTGAGACCAAAGGGCAGAGCTCTGAACTGGTAATGACTGGCCCCTACCCGGAAGTGAAGAAATCTCCTGGAGTGTCTGTCCATTTTGATACGGTAGTACACGGCCTGAAGATCTAATCGAGCACATCCAAATGTCCTGACCCAGAAAAGGGAAAATGGACTGCAGTGTCACCATCCGGAACTTTTCTTTTTGTACAAGTTTGTTCAATCTGCTGAGATCCAGTATTGGTCTCCAGTCCCCTGTCTTTTTTGGTACTAAAAATAATCTTGAGTAAGTTCCGGATCCTAGTTGGTTTGCGGGGACTTCTTGAATGGCTCTTTTTTTCCATCAGTCTTGAAACTTCTGTGACTGCTTGATCCCTTAGATTGGGTGGGACACCTGGGACTGGCTTTTTTTGATTCTATGGGGGGGTTGATGGAAGGGAATTTTGTAACCTCTGGACATAATGGATAGTACCCATTTGTCTCGTTATATTTTGCTAGGCTTTTGGGTACAGTGAAAGTCTTCCCCTGACTGCCTCCAGAGGTGAGCAGTCTGGCAACTTCAGGGATGCTGGAAGGGCTTGGCAGAGAAGGTTTCTCTGTCACCCTGGTTTTGCAGTTCCCCTCTGCCATGAGGGCGGCATCTGTTATCTTTGTTTTCCCCTCTGCCCCTGGGGGAAAAGTCATCACGTGTGTCAGGCAAGGGTCCCTGGGATTTTCGGAACCACATCTTTCTGCTCTTCTGACTCTTGAGATAAGGTCTGGAAGGGGTGGAAATTCGGAACCACATCTTTCTGCTCTTCTGACTCTTGGGATAAGGTCTGGAAGGGGTGGAAAACCGGACTCCCACATCAGAGGGAGTCCTGCCTTCCTGTTCACACCTGAACAATGCGTCTTTCACCTGAGGCCCAAAGAGAAAGGAGCCATCAAAGGAAGTACTGGTGAAGGACACTCGAAAGGGTTCCGCAAACTGACAAATCACACCCAAGCATGTCTCCCGAGAGCCACACCTGTCCCTGCGGCTCTGCTCGCTCCACTGGCTGCATAGGAAATCAGCCTCATTGAGGAGTTGACTATGGAATTAAGAGTCACAAGCTGAGAAACTACTTTGGCTGGTACTCCCTCAGCTGTAGGATCTTGAATATCTCCAAACTCTTTCAGGAGAATTCTTTGAAGACGTGTAAAATGGCATAGATAGTCCAGGGACCTCATTGAAAAGGTCGCTGAAGCAAACGGCTTACCACATCTGTCCATCATCCGCGACTCTGTTTGGAGGATGAACAGATGAAGAGGTCTCTGCCAACTCTTTCTTGGTGGCTGCTACCACCATGGCATCAACGGGCACACCTTTGGAGAGGAATTGTTTGTCCTGGGGGGGGCTGTAATAAATTTGTTTGGTCTCCTCGGAGTAGGTTCCACAGAATCTGGAGCTGACCAAGCCTTTTGAGCCACTACAGACATGAGTGGATCAAAAGGAGGATACACCCAGGAGGTGGAAGGTCAGGAACAGAATGTGTATAGGAATACAGACTCACTCTCGGTTGGGGCTAGGGAAATCCAGTCCCTCCTCTGTCCAAGCATTTCAAGGATGTCCAAAAAGGAAACATCTTCAGAGGGGGACCTTGGAGACCCTTCTGATTCATCCATGTCTGTATATGAAGTGACAGACTCAGGGGAGTCTGTGTGCTTCCTCTTGCACTTCTTCCGGGGAGGCTTCGGAAGAAGAGGGATCACCCAATCGGGTATACTGGGGCATAGGTTCCCTACGCTTGGGGTCTGGAGGAGTAGAGGTTGGAACAGACACCATGGGGGAGAGGAGCCGATGGAGATGGCAGTAGAGCTGTTTCGGGGGACAGCACACTCCACATGACCTCCAAGGCATCCCGACCTCTAGGCAGAGAAAGCTCCGGCTCCGAAGAAACAGGAGTCCTTCTCTGCATCGAGGGTTATGGCTCAGAGGCCGATGTTGGAGCTGAGCTCACCTGCGCCGAAGCTCCGAGGGGGAGAACGGGGTCGGACAAGGGTCCGATGCCACCCCCCCTTGGAGCTGACGAGAGAGCCTCGACGCCCAGACCCCTCGATAGAAGGTACAATCGAGGTAATCAGAGCAGACGTCGGAACTGAAGGAGAGATGATGATTGGCGCCGACGGTTCTACTACCTGCAGATCCATGGTCTCCGGCTCAGAGCTAAATGTAGTTGGAGGAGGAACAGAAATAGAGGCGGTTGGAGCAGATACATGTTTAGGTGGGCTGGATAGAATTTTTGCCAGTGCCTGACTTAGCAACCTATTTACTACTCTCTACACATCATGATCTGATAATCTAGAGGATCGAGAGGAGTGGGAAGAATGATGGCTACTTTTACTCTAACAAGGGTGACTGAGGTGCTGAGTGGATGGACTCCCAAGGATGGAGACCTCATGCTGTTATGGCTCGGAGACTGCTCCAAAATAGCAGATGGAGCCAACTGAGAGTTGCCTTGTCAGTGCCACCCGGCACCGACATACTTGGTTGGTCAAGTAAAGGAGTCCGCTCCAAAGGTGGAGCCGACGGCTTGACAGACTAAGGGGATTTGGCTGGCTGAGTACTTTTAGCCGGAGAATCCTGAGGCTTCAATAATCCAGAAGGATTATTTTGTTTTTGCGCTCCTGCAGGACCCTTGGACTAAAAGCGTGAAATATAGAACATGAGTCCTGCAGGTGAACTGCGCCTAAACAATATATACAACTAAAAAAAAAAAAAAAAAAAAAAAAAAAAAGACTTTTTTTCACAGTTAAGGAACAGAAAGGAAAGCCTCTAATTTAAACGGCTATCCTAAAAAGGGGGGGGGGGGACTCTAAACAATTTCAGAGGAAAGGCCTGCGAGTTATGCAGCGACTGCCAACAAAGCTCCAACACACAAAAAAGCGATAAGGGATAAAATAATATATCTAGACAAAAACTTGACAAATTTTTTTAGAACAAACAATTATAATAGAAAAACTATATTAAGCCTAAGGCAGTAATGAAGCAACCTCGCAGCTGAAGCCGCAAACGAGATCTGGTTAGATGATGCTGGGCATTCTGGAATAAGGGGTAGCCTCGAGCCAGTAAACGGCTCTCGAGCTATAGAAGACGGCCAAGTCGGAGCAGAGGATCGGCTCCGAACCCCAAAACAGCAAGAACGAAGGTGAGATGGACAACTTATCAATATTTTCCGATGGGATTGTGCTCCCAAATCTGCTGATACAGTGGGATGAAAAACCTTCACAAAACGGAATACACAGGCCAGCAAAATATTAGCTTCCAACAAAAGGTATTAGTGCTGCTTTGCTCTGTTACACTTAGCTGTAAGTACATTTGCTCTGTATTTAATTCACTTTATAGCCAACAGCAAAAGTTGTTACTCACAAAAGTGCATTACAAAAAGCCCACTTTACAAGGGCTTTGAAATCTTATCACTTTCAGTGGCACTAATGCAATATGACAAAATTTATCCCATGTTTCACTTGCTGTACAGCTCACTAAACGCTGCAAGTCAAGGCAACTTAATGAATACCCTTCTATACAAGAACTCTTAGTAAACTGATGCAAACCCGCCACACACTAAACAGGACATACCTCAAAACATTCAAGAGTTTTGATAGCATCTGATGTACTATACATACACCTCTCAACTGTACACCACCCACCTCCAAACCAGAAAACTACCTTAAAAATATATACTATAAACATTTTCCAATTTCTTCAGAAGACAACAGAAACTCTACATTGAAGTTAAGCAATAGCCAGAACCAGCACCCCGTAATCAAAAATCAGATCTCATCCCATCCACAAGGCATCACTGTTAGCAGCAAACACTAAAAATAAGCACTCCCTCCAAAACAAATGGTTAACCTCAATTTATGTGAAGGATGTGAAAAGCAAGCCTAGAAAAAAACAAAACAAAAAAAAAAAAAAACATACCACAGAAAAGACAATCTAATATGACAAAGCAGAATTGCTCTAGAATCATAAGCAACACATTGCACTGAATCTTAGAAAGTACAACATTCAATGACAGCAGTGTCATTTTTGACAAGCCACACAATTGTTCGAGGTACTCACCATAACAAAAGGACTGTCTTCAGAGTAACCAAGGGAACAATGCTCAAAATTAGCAGCAAGTTCTCCTCCTAGGTTGGCCAAACCACTATTTGACATGGCGAGGAGTCAACCTACAGTAATAAAGTCTGTTCACACAACCGGAATTCCTGAAACAGTTCAACAAAAACTACCCCTCCTGAACCAAGAATCACAGCATACTTCAATGTCCCAACTGTCTACAATAGTTCGTTACCAGGCAGCCGTCTGAAAAACCACGTTATGCCAGCATTGTGAATTAAATCAGATCAGACATAACCCTTCCACACACATACAGTAACGCCAAGGCATACTAGATTCAGTTTTCTTCCAACAGCAGGGTCATTAAACTGGCAAAAAAGTCATAAGCTGTAAAGGTTTTTATCAAAGTAATTTGCGAGCTCCATTCAACTGACTGCTAAATCAGAACCAAAATGAGGTGGAAGGAGATACTGTGAAGACAAAAGGTTCCTTCATCTACTGGTAACCAATAGCACACATTACTGCACGTTTTGTTTTTCACGGTAACAAAAACTTTTAGTTATGTACTCACCATAACTTCAGATGTTTGGGATCCATCTCGCCTACATTCTGCACTGATGGGTTCAGAGCCGATCCCTCGGCTCCGACTCGGCACGCTTATGCTATACAGCGAGGCCTCTTATTGGCTGAGCTCTCTTTATCCCAGGATGCACCACCACTAATCCCCCAGATCTTGTTTGTCCGCATTCATGCACAACTAGATTATATAACATTGTTAGATGTTTCAAGATGAAACAGGATTCGGACCTTCTGATATCCTCTGATCTCCAAGGAAGGGGGAAGGAGGGTGGGTTATTAGGAATGTAGGCGAGATGGATCCCAAACATCTGAAGTTATGGTGAGTACATAACTAAAAGATGTTATGTGATCCTATCTCGCCTACATTCTGCACTGATGGGACAGCGTCCCTAGCACCTAAATCCTGGGTGGCTTATTGGAAAACACTCCTGAGAACTGTGGAACCAAATGAAGCTCGTCCTCTAGATGCCACATCTAATTTGTAGTGGGAAATGAAGGTGTGCGGGGAAGACCATGTAGCCACAGCACAAATGTCACTAATAGCAAGCTTAGAATGAAATGCTATCGAAGTAGCCATAGCCCTTGTAGAATGAGCCTTGACAGAGGTGGTAAGCTCTTTATTAGAATAAAAATAAGCTTGAGTAATACAGTCCCTGATCCATTTGGCAATAGTGACCTTTGTGACAGCTTTGCCCAATTTGTTATCTGCAAAGGATACAAACAACTGATCTGTTTTCCTTGCTTGTCTGGTCCTGTCTAAATAAAAACGTAACTGTCTGTGGACATCTAGTGTGTGGAATATGAACTCCGCTTTGTTAGAGTATTTTGGGAAAAAAAAACTGGAAGCTCCAACGATTGTTGTAAGCAGAAACTAGAACAAATTTTAGGGACAAAGGAAGGATTTGGCCTGAGGGATACTCTGTCTTTGTGAAAAACCAAGTACGGGGGTTTTACAGACAAAGCTTGAAGCTCTGATACTCTTCTGGCAGAAGTAATCGCCACCAGAAAGGCTGTCTTCCATGATAAGAACTTTACATCACATGTAGCTGCCGGTTCAAAGGGGTAAGAAGTCAAGGCGCGTAACACTATATCGAGATCCCATGGAGGTGCAGGATGAGAAATCGGAGGTCTTAATAGAGCAGCACCTTTCAAGAAGGTTTTACACAATCTGTTGCTCATTAAAGGTGGGTCTATGGATTCATGAAAATTAGAGATTGGTGCCAATTGTACCTTGATGGTAGAAACTGAAGAGCCTTGATTGAAGAGAGAAGTCAAAAATTTTAGTACCTCTGCTACGGGAATAGAAATGGGGTCCAGGCCCCGGAGTTGAGCCCAAATAGCAAATCTTTTCCATTTGCTAGAATACAGTTTCTTTGTAGCCGACTTATGGGTCGAAGATAATGTGTACAACATCTGGATCCAATGTAGGACTCCTGACTATCGTCGGAAGAGGAGGAGCCAAGCCGTCAATTTTAAGGTGTGTAGGGACTGGTGGAATAGTCCCGACTGGTGAACAAGTAGGTCTGGGATCTGATCCAGGAACCATGGACCTTCCAGAGCATGTCTCCGAAGATAGGGGAACCACACTTGACGAGGCCAGTAAGGAGCAATTAAGATCATTTTGCTCCCAAAGAGAGATGCCTTTTGAATCACCCTGGGAAGGAGAGGAACTGGAGGGAAGGCATAAAGCAAGCCGGTGGGCCAAGGATGGACTAATGCGTCCATGGGGCTCTTCCCCGGAGCCGGGGTTAGGGAGAAGAACTCTTTGCACTTTGCATTCAGAGGAGTCACGAAGAGATCGCAACACGGAACTCCCCATTTGCTGAAAATCTGACTTGCCACTGTTATATTCAGTGACCATTCATGAGGAAAGAGGATGGTTCTGCTCAATCTGTCGGCTATCACATTGGACTTGCCCGGTATGCGAGTAGCCACTAGGAAGCGTTTGGTCGAGACTGCCCATTCCCAAACTCTCATGGCTTCTCTGCAAAGAGGATAGGATCTGGTCCCTCTCTGTTTGTTCAGGTACCAGACAACTGACATGTTGTCTGAGTGAACAGCAATTACGCCCGGAGGGAGATAATCGTGAAGGGCTTGAAGGGACAGAAGCACTTCCCTAATTTCTAAGACGTTGATATGAAGCAAAGTCTCTTCCGAGTGCCATTTGCCTTGGACTGACCTGCCCAGGGAATGCCCCCCCACCCCGTCTGGGAGGCGTCCGTGGTCAAAATGGCCACCGGAGTGGCTAGAACAAAGGGTCGTCCCTGATCCAAGTTGGAGGGCACTAGCCACCAGCGAAGGTCCCGTTTGCAAGATTCCGTGATCCATATGAGGTGACAGAGGGAGTTCCTGGAAGGACCACTGAGCTGAAAGAAGCCACTGAAGAATTCTCATGTGTAACCTTGCCAGGGGAACTAGAAGAACAGTGGCAGACATGGATCCTAATAGCTGCAGGACCATTCTGGCTGGGGCTTTGGATCTGGGAAGTAAGGCTCGAACTTGAGCCTGTATGGTTAGTATCCTGTCTGTAGGTAGATAGACCCGCATTTGGTTTGAGTCTATCTCTACCCCTATGAATCTTATGCATTGAAACGGCAGCAACACAGACTTCAGCCAATTGAAGGTGATTCCAAGGGAATTGCCCAGTGATATAGTGGCTTGTAGGCTCCGCAATAGTAGATGCTTGGAGGTGGCAGTTAGGAGCCAGTCATCTAGATACGGAAACACCTGGAATCCTAGACTTCTCAGGTGAGCAGTCACGACCGCCAAACATTTGGTGAACACCCTGGGGGCTGTGGTGAGACCAAAGGGCAGCGCACAGAACTGAAAATGACTGCCTCCTAGGCTGAAGCGCAGATGTCTCCTGGACGCTTGATGTATCATGATATGGTAATAAGCGTCCTTGAGATCTATGGAGCACATCCAAACACCCTTCTCCAGCAATGGGAGAATGGTTTGTAGGGTGACCATTCGGAACTTGGACTTTCTGACTGAACGGTTTAGGATGCTGAGGTGCAAGATGGGGCTCAAGTCCCCGGTCTTTTGGCACCAAAAAGAATCTTGAGTAAGTCCCTAATCCGATCTGGTCTGCGGGGACCAGTTGGATGACTCCTTTTTGCAGCAGCTTTGAAACTTCTGAGGCTGCGATATCCCGTTGACTGGGTGGCGGGTCCGGGATTTTTCTGGGCTGGGGGGGGGGTGAGAGAATGGGATGGAGTAACCTCCGGCTATAATCCGAAGCACCCATCGGTCCTGAGTGATACCTTCCCAGGCCTTTAGGTGCTTCGAGAAAAGACCCCCGACTGGCTCCGGAGCTGCACAGCCGGGCAATCCCTTAGGGCCTATGGAAGGCTGAAGAGCCACGAAAGGACTTGCGGTCTCCAGTGTTGCGAGGGCCTCTGCCGCCTCTGGGACGGCGTCTTCCGGAAGAATTTCCCCTCCTCTGGAAGGGGAATCCTCCTGCTGAGAGGGGTAAGGCTTCTGAGATCTACGGAACCACATTTTCCCACCTCTTTTAGCCTTGGGATAAGGCTGAAAGGGAGTGGAAAATCGTGGCCCTACGGCAGTCAGAGTCTTACCCTCCTGTTCACAGCGGGTTAGTGTGTCCTTTACCTTGGGTCCAAACAGGGAGGACCCATCGAAGGGGGCGTCGGCAAAGGAAGACTTAAAGGCCTCCGCGAAATGACACAGGCGGAGCCGGGCTTGTCTCCATAGAGCAATGCCTGTACCCGCCACTCTACTCGCCCCTTCGGCCGCATAAGAAATGAGCCTCATGGACGAGTTCGAAATGGACGACATTGTAGCCAGCCGAGAGCCAACCATCTGGGCCAGCTCCTCAGGCAGGTTACCCAAGAGGGTATCGGATAGCTCCTTAATCAGATCCCTCTGAAATCTGGTAAAGTGTGTAAGGTAGTTCAAGGACCTCAGTGTAAAGGCCGCTGAACTGAGGTGCGCTTTCCGTACCGATTCATGCTCCTAGACTCCTTGTTAGGAGGATGGACGGACATCGAAGCCTCTGCTACATCTTGCTGGGTAGCAGATGCCACCACCAAAGCATCTGCAGCCACACCTTTTGTTAGGAACTCTTTTTCAGGGGCTCGAAGGAACTTATTCGGACGAGCAGGCACCGGTTCCACAGAGTCTGGGTGTTCCCACGCCCTTCGACAGATCAAATCCAAGAGCTCATCGAAGGGCAGAGACACCCAGGAGGCGGAGAGCTGAGCCCCGAAGGCCTTCAGGAACACCGACTTATCAGCAGAGGGAGGTTTGGACTGCCAGCCGCCTCGTTGTTTTAGGGCTTCAAGGATGTCTGCAAAGGAGACATCATCCGAGGACGACTTAGGGGACCCCTCTGCATCATCGAGATCAGTGTCGGATGTTAGGAGACTCATCAGGGGAGTCAACATGCTTCCTCTTGCACGATCTTTTCCTGGGGGGTTCTTCCGAAGAGGCTTCAGAAGGACCTCCAGGAGGGGGAGAAACCCCAGCGGGGGTAACCTGATGCCCCGGGGCTCCGCTGTCTAAGGACAGGGGGACTGCCAACAACCCAGTTTCCGTATGCAGGGAAGGAGCTGGGGAAACCGTGGAGGTAGCCAAGGAAGATTTGGCTAATGCACTCCTCATAGCCCTGAAGGCGGGACCACCAGAATCCTGGGAGGGTCCCACCTCCGTGGGCACGACAGTGGACGGCGCCGACGCACCAAGAGGGAGACCTGGGACCGAAAGCATCAATCCCGAAGCCTCCCCCCAGGGCCGAAGGAAGAAGTCTGTGTACTGAACTCCGACCCAAGAGCCGGAGTTGGAGCAAGGGTCGGGCCCGACCCTAACACCTCCAAAGGTTCCACCAGCACCGGCTCCAACGGTGCCGAAGCTGTTGGAGGAGGAACCACAGTAGGGGAGTGGACCATCGGCTCCGAAGCCGAATGGGCTGGAGCCGAAACTAGCTTTTGGAACACCGGAGACTGGAAGAGTCGAAGGAGCACCCTGTCGATGTCCGAATCGGACATCTTGGATGATCTAGAGGATACCGATCGGGCCCGAACCGATTTCTCCATCGGCTCCGAAGGGCTCGGGGACCGGCTCCGAAAGGACTCAACAACTATCGGCTCCGAGGAAGATCAAGGAAATTTCCCTCTGTGCCGATAAGGACTTCGGCTCCAAGGGGGAAGAGTCTGAGCCAGTAACCCTTATCGGCTCCAATATCAGTGGAGCCGATGAGGGTGACCCGCCTCTCGATGCCCCAGACCTCGGCTCCGAAACCAGAGGAGTCGAGGCTGGAGGCACCGAGGCAGACCGTTCCGACCTTGGCTCCGAGGTCCGTGGAGCCGATGGAGAAGTCTGCTTAGATTTTTTAGCGGTCGGTTCCGACTGACTGGTCGGAGCAGACGCTTTCTTTTTATAATTAGACGGAGAGGAAGATAAAGCCTCCTCGAAGGAAGGCTTGATTAATCCTTTGAGGATTAATTTGTTCTTCCTCTCCTGGAGGACTCTTGATGAGATAGCGTGGCACACACTACACGATTCTTGTAGGTGCTTGGCACCTAAGCAATAGACGCACGAGGAGTGGTCGTCCGTTATGGACATTTTAAAACCACACCTCGTGCACTTCTTAAACCCGGAGGGTTTGTGTTCTTTAGACATAACTGTTTTACCACAGAACCCAAGTGAAAAATACTAAACTTAGTCAAAGGTAAAGTTAAATTCAACAAATTTAACAAATATTTTTTTTTTTAAACACTAAACAGTTAGAGAAAGAGAGAAAGAGAGTCAAGACCCTCTAACTTAAACGGGTACTTGACCCAAGAAAGAGACACTAGTAGCAAAGCAACAGGGGAAGGCCCCTCTAAGTAAAACGGGAAACCTTCCCTGACTAAAAAAATCACGAATTTCGCAACAGAAATTAACCAATCACACTTATATAACAATAGCTGTTAAAACAGCTTTTGGGTTCAAAGTAAGGAAATTTGTGACAGGAAAAAGCCTAAATAAATAGTACTTAGCCCAGCCAAGTTGAGACCATGTCTAAGCTTGTTAGCGGCAAACGAGATCTGGGGGATTAGTGGTGGTGCATCCTGGGATAAAGATAGCTCAGCCAATAAGAGGCCTCGCTCTATAGCATAAGCATGCCGAGTCAGAGCCGAGGGATCGGCTCCGAACCCATCAGTGCAGAATGTAGGCGAGATAGGATCACATAACATCATACGTTGCAGAGTACGTACATCTACAGTGGATATAAAAAGTTTACACACCCCTGTTAAAATGTCAGGTTTGTGGGATATATTAAAAAAGAGAAACCACAATAAATCATTTCAAAACTTTTCCCACCTTTAAAGTGACCTATAACCTGTACAATACAATTGAAAAATCTGTTAGGCTGGTTGCATAAGTGTGCACACCCTTAAACTAATACTTTGAAGCACCTACTGATTTAATTACAGCATTCAGTCTTCTTGTGTACACATCTGCCATCAATTAGAGAGACTGATTAATACCAAATAAAGTTCAGCTGTCCTAGTAGGATTTTCCTGACATTTACTCAGTTGCCTGCTACAGCAAAAGCCATGGTTTGCATAGCTTACAAAACACCAAAGGGATCTCACTGTTGAAAGGTATCAGCCAGGAAAAGGGTACAAAAAATGTCTACAGCATTGGACATACCATGGAACACGGTGAAGACAGACAAAGTGGAGAAAACGGTTAGAGGAAAGAAGGCTCTGAAGTGATGAGTCCAGCAAAGCCCCACAAACACAATCCTGTTTGTGGGGAAGATCTGACTTTTGGATACCTTTGCTTTGAGTTCTTCTAGCTTTGTTGGCAAAATTAAGCAGCAATTTAAACCGGGCTAAATCTGAATGTCCTCGACCCACAGAAGGACATCACTAGAGATGCACATTTTGTAAAAACCCTGGGTACTGCAGACAAGCCCAAAGGGCAGAGCACAGAATTGATTATGCCTCCAACCAACCATGAGGCATAAAACCCCCTGTGAGACAATGTGGAGGTATGTTACCATGAAAGCGTTGGGGAGATCAGGCAGTTTTTGAAGGGTTAGCATTTTGAATTTTGTTACCTGCAAGAATCAGTTCAACCTTGACAGGTCCAGAATTGGCCTTCAGGTACCCTCTTTTCTGGGTTGTAAGAAATGCCTGGAGTAAACATTTTCCTAGTAATGACTTTGGTACTACTTCTCCAGATCCTTGGTGCACAAGAACTGCATTTGGTTTTAACACCCCCGACTGTTGGTTCAGTAGAATGTCTGGAAAACCTGATAAAATTACAGGCGGATTGAACTGGAGTTTCTAACATCTTTGTATGAATTTCATTATGAAGATCAGGGGGTAATGAGAGTCCAATTCTTTAGGAAGGACAGCTATCTACCTAGTCTGGGGGGGGGGGGTGTGCGAGTGCCATGGAAGAGTCATGAATGCCCCCCACAAGCAGAATCCCACAGGCCTAGTCACTGGTGCTGCCCATTACTCCTTTTTCCGACAAATCCTACATCTAGGCTTAAGACTATGTCACAAAGGACCAGCGTTTCCTGAGGTAATTGGGGCCAAAACTAGGGAAGTTGAACTTGAAGTAAGTCCTTAACTGTCTGCATGAACAAGGCCTTGTACTCCATCTTAACAGCTTTAGCCTTATCCAAAGGAGCATCCAAGAGACCGGATTTCCCCATGTTCAGGGATGGAGTGTTCACTCAGCCAGACACACATTCTAATGACGCATCATGTAGCTGCTTGTCTTGTTGGAAGCTTCTAGGACTGCTTAGCTCAAGCATTGCTAAAGTCTAGCAGCTCCTTCGAGAGGGCTTTTTTTTTTTTTTTTTTTTTTTTTTTTAAATCCCCACCAGTTTTTGCTTTGTCTGGTCTAAAATGGTTTCCCAATACTTCACCATATAAAACTGGTGATTCAAAGCCCACATAACAAAGGTAGCAGAGGAGTAGACTCAAACTTGTCCAAGGCTCTGCTTTGTCAGTTGGCATGGGATTTTTGTAAGCATTAGATTTAGCTCCCTTAGGGCCCAGAGTCACCACTTCAGGATCTGCTACAGGGCTCTTACCTGTGGAATGTGTGTGTGTGTGTGTGTGTGTGTGTGTGTGTGTGTGTGTGTGTGTGTGTGTGTGTGTGTGTGTGTGTGTGTATATATAGAGAATCCAGCAAGAGATCATCCACTGCTAAGACTGGTAGAATGTTAAAAGAGGTTTATGCTCAGGGAGTTTTACACAAATGAACCGTTTGAGGAAGGTTTATCATTATCCTCAAGAGTTTTTTCATCAGAAGATTTAGGGACAGAACCAGGGAAAGGGACATCTGGATCTGCCAGTGGGGATAAAGTCCTCAGCTCAGTCAACCTAATTAGGTCCCAATAGGTTTGAGTTTGGGAGTGGTGGCCAGTAGGCCTCAGCTGGGGAAAGCTGGATGCAGCCTTTTCTGTGAGGCCTTAGGCTTAGACCTGAGGGAGACCTCCACACTAGGGTCAGGACACAGACTGACAGCCAAATCTCAAGGATGGTGAACAGAGGCAATTGCCTGACAAGAGGCTCTAGATACCCTTTTGTCAGTTTGACAGCGGTCATTGTAAACCAGAACCTGTAAAGTGGCTCCAGACCCAACCGATGACCCACGTCCTTCAGCTTGTACAGAAGTAAAAGGACCCAGCAGCATAATGGACTCCAAACGGTATTGACAGAGACTTGTGCACAACCTCTACCGGATACTACAAAGGGGTCTCGCCTTCTTTGATGGTGAAAAGCCTAGGTGAATTGGTGGACTGCAAACAAGCAGACGGTAATTTTTGGGATCACTCTCAGCTCCACCAGTGGACAACACAACGAAAACCTCAGCCCTATACGAGACTGTTCTACTGTTGAAGTGAGCACAGAACACAGACAGACAGGCACATTGTATTCCTGGCACAAACAAGTTAGCACACCAGGGCTTTCATTCCATTTGTGTATCAGACTGCCACAGCAAAAAAAACAGTACTTTCTCTGACATTAGTCAAGAGACACATGAAAAGCTCCCCAATGTGGTACTTGGCTTTAGATGTCTTTTTTTCTGGTGTTGACCAACTGATGCAATGACTAGCACTCTGCTTCAGGCTCAGACGGCTCCATCCAACTCCTTTTATATCCAGACATTTTGATGTTGGTCAGGTTGTACACTAGCTTTAAGATGAGAAAATTCTATCTAGCCGTCTATCTGGCCAAGGGCTTCCATGGCAGGAGATCCCAGTTATAACTGCAACAGTGAAACACGAAGAACATCTGCTGTGATCCAGACACAAAACCTTTAAAAAAAAAAAAAAAACAAAAAACACACACACCAGAAGTCTGGATGAATAGGGATGTGATGAATAGTTGGAAGGAGTCAGATATCGGGTGGAAGAGGAATGACCCATAAAGCAGGAATTTCCTCCCACTGCCACCTGTAACCCTGATTAAAAAGTTTAACGGGTTCTGAAAAAAAAATCAGTTAAGAAAGGAAAAAAAAGGAGATTCAGACAGTCTGAAAGAAAAAAAAAGGGGGGGGGGCAGGGTGAAAGGTTGTCAAGGCCTCTTGAACAGACTCACTCACCGACTGTCCTTAGTTTTGGGAAGTTGCTCTTATTTTGGAAACCCCTTGCAATTTCTTCTTAAATGTCTCAAATTTGGAAAAGGAGGGCTGAAAACTTTGAGAGATTATTTTATCAGCTTACCTCTTTCAGAGGGGACAAACACAAACTCAAGCCAAGGGAATTTAAAATCTCATTTTTCTGGGAAGTCCTGTGAATGCAGCCATGCAAACTTCCTTGAAACACTATCAGTGGGCATAATCCTGGTAGTAGTATCAGACAGTCACACCCACACTGCTAACCATGACTAGGGACCTATGTGATTAAATAACTTTTTTTAAGCAGATTTTTACCTCCTAGAAAAAACACAGGTAAAAATGTGAAAGAATGGGGAATGTTATCAGAATAAAACCTTAACATACAAGCCTGAGAAATTAAAACCCTGAAAATCAAAGCTGAAGTATACATTTTCTCTCCATACCTATCAAATTTTCCCATCCTTAAGAGGGAACAGGATTGAAATTAACCAAATGCTTACAGCAGCAGTGAGATCAACTAAAGCTCCACCTGCTAGGTCAGGTTTGCAGATAGCTTATAAAAATTTGAGAGAGTGAGGTAGTTTATACATCCCATCTGCCTTTTGAGGGGTAGCTGGCTATTTAGGCACTAACATGCACACATACTAAAGAAGACAGAACAGGAGGAATAGGTGAAGGTTCTGGAAAATCCTGTAAATTCAATATTTTCTGAGGGAAAGAGAAACCAAAAGAGTTCTCCCATTGAAAACATAGGCACAAACTAGAAATTCCCAAAGAAAACCACCCACAAGTAGATCATAAGCTAAGGGGAGAGGGAAAAAAATCTGTATCTTCATCTTCCTTTTCAGATTAAGCATGTTAAATCTCTTCAGAAAGAGATATCCTTCTATTTTATCATAAAACTACTTTAAAGGGAAAAACAACCCAAAAAGAACCCTTAGCCAGACCCAGTAAACTACTCTCGTCTAAAGAAATGTTAAGTTGACATGCTTAGTTCTATAGGACAGGAAAAACGGTGCCAACAGTTTTACTAATGGCACCAACAGCTCCCCCTGGTATGACTACAACATTCAGACAACAGGGAAGACTTCATTGCTCTCTCCCACAACCAATAAAAAGAGAGTGTTCCTCTTCCCCACTGAGGGGATCCCAACAGCCACAGAGGACATAACTTACCTCCAAGTCTATGGAGGCAGTAGGTGCTACACCAGTGGTCTGAGAAACTATGGCCACAGCAGTCACCCACCTGCTGCTGAGAAACTGCTAGCCTGATGTGGCGTCAAAGAATAGCTTTCTTTTGGGGGTGGAAGAAGGACATGCCATGGGACTGGTAGTTTCTTCCACGGTCAAGCTGAAAATGGTGCCTCTTTCCCAGTGAAGAGGAGCAGCAAATGCCAGTAAAACAAGTAATTAATTCACTTTTTCCACAGGAAAACAATAAAAAGCACTTAAAAAAAAAACTCTGTTCTAATTTCTCGATAACCCCCAGCCCCCATTTTAAAAGTTGTGTACAGTAACTGAAAATAGAGAACACTCCAGTTAGTGCTACACAATAAAGAGTCGATTATCCGAAAGTCATTTATCCAAAACATCAATTATCCAAACTAGCCATCTACAGTTTTGGGTCAGAAAGCAGGAAAATTAGTCTGCATATGTAAACATACATATTGTAGTGAGCTCCGACAGCTCGTTGTGAAAAATATCCTTTATTGTCCACTTGAACCAGTGAATGGTTGAAAAAAGTTACGTTTTACCATCTGTGTAGTAGATCTTTGTTCATTCATGACTATTAGGGCCTCTGTTCCGTCCTCTGAACCAATACGGCAGTTTCCAAGCTCGCGACAGCCAAAAACTCAGCTAAGACCTACCCTAATACCCCTCTCCTAGCTACTCTAGAAAGAGCTTGCCCGCCCCTATAGAACAGACGTAGTAATAGAAAGAAAAAAAAAAAAAAAGAAGAAGTAGAAGGTTCTGAGCAAATACCCTAACCAGGAGTTCCTAACGTCTACCAGGAGTCCAGGCAGGGGGGAGAAGGGTGGGAAATAAATGAACACAGATGATTGAGAATGTCTCCGCATGAGATGTCATCTGGGGGAGACTGTGGGGACCCTTCCCACTTGTGTCTTCGATGATGGATTCCTCAGAGGAATCAAGGTGCTTCCTCTTGCACAGTTTCTTCTGCGGTGGCTCCCCAGTGGGATCTTCTGAAGATGACTTTGGAGAGGGGGTTCACTTCAAAGGGGGGTTATTGCAACTCCCATGCCCAGGTTCCCGAAATAGAGGGTTGGGAGAGGTGCATGCTGGGGGGGGGGGTTCTGATACTGATGTCATTGTTGCTGACTGCGAACCTTCGGAGTGAAGGACCCTCTCCATCACCTGGACAGCAGGCCTGCTCGAGGAGGGATGGGAGCCCAGAACCGGGAAGGACAACCTCGGAATCGGGGTCACACCCCGACCAGAGGAGCCCACCTCCAGGTGAGGAACTCAGAGAGGACTGGAAGCCGGAGCCGTGGACAGATGGCGCCAGTGAGAAAATAGGCAGCGGGCTAGGTACCAAGGTACAGACAGTCCAAGCACTGCTCCGAGACCATGCTGTATCTGTTCCGAGGACGGAACAGAGGTCCTAATAGTAATTAAATCAAAGATTTACAGATAGTGTATTCTTGTGTGCAGAGAAAAGGGTTTTAGAAGTTTTTTTTTTATCCAGTTCAGTTATCCAAACTACCCTAGACCCCAATTAGTATGGATAAATCAACTCTACTGTATAGTCTCATGGCAATCCATTAAAACAGAAAACTTCTAGCTTTCAAAATAGCCCACCTAAAAAAAAAAAAAAAAGTGATAACACAACATATATTTAGAAAATAAGCTCCCTTTGGGGGAACCTACCAAGTAGACTGAGTATAGTCCTCCTAAAGCTTTTGTCAATCTTCAAACACCTTTACTGAATTATCACTTGCAACAGACAAAATTTATATAAAAAGTAATCAAACTATATTAAATTAACATACTTCACATATTTTCCTATACATCATATAACCTAAGCAACTCTACATAAATTATTCAACTCCTGCCCCCCCCCTAACAAGAAACATCTTTATTAAATCAACACTTACATGTAAATGAACAACCAGACACAATCCTAGTTTTACAATCAGTAACCACACTGACATGTCCACTTGCAAACAGCAGTTAAACTCTGAAGGGCTTGGTGCTCAAACTTGTGTTTTAGTCAACTCAGCTTGACTTGTCAAGTCCAGGTGTGTGGAAGGTGACCTGAAGCTTTGGCAGTTGATGACCATTATAACCTTGGTAGGATGAAACCCCATATAACCAAGACTACTTATTGCAGCAGTGATCAATACGTTGAATGTGGTTACTCACTGCCTTCTGAAGAGGACAATGACACTATTTGGAAAATAATGTTTGCAGCTGACAAAAATCAACTTCCTAACACTTTTTTTTTTACTCGTATTGGAAATGCCAATCTAACTTGGAATGTGAAAGACTTGAAGGGTTATGTTTAATCTCACTGCCTGTTCCCAATTATTCAAAATTGGCTTAACTGGTTCGGTGTATGCCTCCTCAATTTATCTGTCACACTAAATGTACTGCTGTTTAAGACTATCTGGATGATCCCGATCGCAGCCAAATCAATAGCTTCTCTAAGAAGAACTTTTAACCAATGGCTCTGCACTTTAGATTCAGAGAGCCCAGCCCACTTTAACCTGAAGCATCTTGTAATTAAATCTTTCAAATGGGAGAGGACACTAGAATTATGAAGTCTTAGGTTTTAGTTATACACATGTTGTAAAAGAAATTCCTTCAAAACATAAAGGAGTAAAGAATGCAGTGTAGCAGGAGAAAAGAATGCAGTGTAGCAGTTGGGTATGGTCCCGCAACATGAAGCAGCGCTACATCTTTCTGAACATTAAAGACTACACAAGGAACCACAGACTAGAGGTAAATGAATCTCCAGTGGCCTTTTGAAACATTCAGGCTGCTGCTGTAAAAATTACTTTCCTTTATTGATTAATAACACAATATCATTGTGAACCACGTCCTCAAAAAGGAGAGCTCATTTAAGCTGTTCTGCCTCCCAAATTACCCACAGAAACCCTAGTCTGGCAAAGTTGTAAACTTTAGTGAATGGGATGGTTGTATATTTGATTTCTAACAAACGCTGCTCTCAAGAATGGGAACAGTTAACTGTGTATTCAAAAACTTCCTAGAAAGTTTTAGTTTTGGACATATGTAAAGGTGAATTCAGGAGGTTAACTTCTATACTCAAAACTCAAATGCAAAAATATCGGAGTTATACAGTAAGGCACAACACAGGGATTGCAGTTTTCATTTTATAGCCCAGCCCGAAACCTCAGAAACCTACAAATATGCATAAAAGCACCCAGAAGATCTTAGTCCCCAAACATGCAACATGTGGAAAGTGGCAAGAGACTACAGAATCTCACATTTCTTTAGTGAATTTCTTCACTGCTAATATACCCCAAATGGGTCTTCACTGTGTGCATGCTTCTTGAACTAGTAAAAGGTAAAAGCCTGCTCCTACTAAACATCATCTCTTGGTGGTCTGTAGTTAGTATACCTCAGTATTTAAGAATAACGGAATCCTGTGTTCTGTTTGTACTATGCAATGTGTATATGGTGCAGGTACGATAATTTGCAAGGCCTGCTATTAATTTGACCTGCTTTCTGATACAAAGCTGCTTGAATTCTTGATAAAAATTCAAATCAATCACAGCTCATGAGTAAAATATTTCTACAGCACTCTGAACGGGGACATGGAAATGAAGGTTACAACAAACTACCTTTATGAATGGATCCATCTTCTGTAACCAACAGAAATTGTATCCCAGGTCTCAGAACCACTCAGACGACCAAACTTTCCCAAGCTACAGCCCAGGCACCGACCTGAGCATGGAGACTGTAGGGGACAGAGTGTGAAACTCCATTCCAGCACCACCACAGAGAATAGCAGGGGGAGGTCATGTTACAAAAAGGGACACTTCTAGATCATGAAATACACAACTCTCCTGATAAAATTTCTGTAACAAGGGACAGCTACTGGTTAAATTCTCATGTGTTATCACTATTAGTATAGACAACGGCAATGCCATAAGACCTAATAGAATATAATAAAATATTACAATTGGCAATATAATAATTATATATTACATTTATATAATACTACATATTATAATATAACACAAGCATAATGGTATTCACTTGCACTGCCCTAATGTATTCAAGATAATCGGGTCTCAGCACACATTTTGGTCAGTGACAATACAAAGAGTAGCCAAAGACCTAGCAAAACTGAGTTGGGAGTTTCAAGCAAGATCATTTCATGTCCATCATCATAAATTAATGTCTCTGGCTAACATGCTTAGAAACATTTTGCAACAAACATCAGCTAAAATCATAAAAAAAGTCATAGAAGGATAAAAGAAATGTATACAAAATCCATAAAAACAAAACCAGAAAGAAATAGCACAATTAGCTTTGATATTTATAGAAAATGCATACCAAATTTTTAATTCAAATTGTCTCGCAAACTAAATACATCCCAGCTTTTAAACAGACTTCAAATACACTGTGTAAAAATTCATAACTAAAACACCTTTTCAAGGCTGACTTTGCAGATTAAATACGTGGTTTTAACTCTCCCTGTGAATGTTTACTTTAGGATTTATGCACACTAAATTTGGTTAGATATATATATATATATATATATATATATATATATATTTTTTTTTTTTTTAATTCAGACTTCAGCTAAAACAAAGACATTAAACTGGCCATCCCTACATTTTGCCTTGTCCATGCAAAACTTGACTGGTCTGCAGACATCATACAATGCAGTATGTTTTTACCTTAACATTTAAGGATTCCCAACTTTATACAAGGATTCAGTAAAACCATTTACCTTAAAAGGTGGAACTTGAACAGGTCATTTTATTTATAGAAAAGCAGATTTGGAGACTTAAGAAAAAAATGCTCATTATTAATGGAATTGGGAAAGCCATACTGTTCACAGAAGAAACGTTTGATAAGGCAGCAGTTATTTGAAAGGTCAAAAATGAATTGGCGTGTTCACCAGAAAATATGATGCCAAAAGAGAGGGAAGCAACTCTAAGCCAACAAAGGACTATGAAGGAATAAAAAGTTCCTTTAAGATTCCCTTATTTTGTCTGATGACAGGATTTTAGGAATCCAGCAGGCCATTTGTTTACCACGCTATCCTTGGATTAACCCACCCTTCAAAATCATATATTTCAACTGCTGGAGAGACAAATTAGTCACATGCAGGTTTTGTTAAGACACAGGAAAATACTCCATTTTTACAGAACTCCACAACTACCCATGCAGCATTATCAAAGAATTGGTTTAGTTGAAGCTGGACACAATTACTACAGACTTCACTATAATGGAAACTGAACAAAATCAGGACAGCCCACTGCCACATCTTCGCAACACACACAGACACTTGTTCCAGATAATCATTCTGATAGAACAGCTGTAACAAGCTGCTTTTCAATAATCCATAAGACCATTTCTTTCAAAAGTAAAAACAAATAAAAAAAATACACACACCACAAGTCTCTCCAACACCCAAGGGACTGGCACATGATCTTAGGGTGGGCGAGGTCTGATGTCTGATCCCTGCAAACTACTGTCATAGCCTAGTAACTTCCTATGATCCTAATGGCCCTAGGGCCCTTACAAACCTAGCTATGTTCTACCTTTATTTCTACAATTAGCACCCAATGTCAGTATCCAAGAGGGACACAGGTTGAACCTCCAGGGTGAATTTACAGTTACTCATCCAATTGTCCAGACTGCGTTTGAAGAGGGCCAATGAGGTGCTCTGCTTGACATGAAGTGGGAGTCTGATCCAAAGGTGTGGTAGCCTTTGGGAAACAAATCTGTCCCTCCAGCAGGTTCTATTAACTTTGCATACCAGGTTAAAGGTCTTTAGAGCGAGTAAGCAGTGTACCATTTGACTTGCAGATATGCATTTCTAATAAAACCGGGTTAGAGTTTCCTTACATGCACGCCAGAGATCGCCTTATGAAACAGAATAATTTGACAGTGGATTTCTAACGATCCACATAGGACAGGTGCAAAAGACCTAGAATTTTCCTTGTGAGGAACCTTTCCGCTTCCCCAAATGCTGCAGTTACCTGTAAAGATACATACCAAAAGGGGGCATTGTACTCAACTGGCCTGAGAAGGGAATTTTACAGGGAGATTACTTATTTTTTCTGGAGGCCATGCCCTTGCTTATGAGAGGAGCAATACAGAATGCCCTTCTTACCACTGTGGAGATGTGATCAAAGGTAAGTTTTCTGTCAACCTGTTTGTCCAGGTCTCTCACTATTAAATGCATACTTCGGGTGTTGCTATTGCTGTGGTAGTTAGCAGGAACATTGCTCTTACTGAAGGGGGGGGGGGGGTAATTTTTTTTGGCATAGAGTTTGAGGCCATGCGTTTGGCACCAATCATTTGCCCAAGACCATCTTGTAGGATGTAATCAATCAGAGATTCTAGGTCATCTGCAAAAGTCACCCACAGACCTTTAGTTTTGCTTGTACGTCGGAGTAATACAGATTCCAAAAGGTAGAAACCCCAAGACTGATCCATGTGGACCAACACCAGTTACAGGTCTGCTGTTGGAAGTGGATTCCCCTATTTTGACTGTGTTCTATCAGTGAGCCAGTCAGCAACCCATCTAACGATACTATGTCTGAAAAGTGTACCCAATGTAGGATGCAGCCTGGGATGTTTTCAGGTTCCATAGATGCTGTTTTTGGCCTTAGAGGGCCTTTACGACCTGCTCTTCAGAGATGCAATGCAGAGGACAGGTGTAAGGATGTCACGGGATATGTGTAGCGGGGAACAGGGGAGTGAAGTTTTCACAGAACCTGTCAGCCAACAGGTTAGCCATGTCCACAGGCTCAACATATGTGGTATCATTAGCTACCAGTTCAGCACAAATAAGGGCCTTTCCTTTGCAACTAAACTCCTTGTGGGGTGTCCTTAGTTGAGGAAGCTAATCTGAATTCATAGTTTGCTTTGGAGGACTTCACAAGTCTGATTTGCTAGTTTAAGACAAGGGAGCATTTCCAGTTTAGGGCTCACTCACTCAGACAGCAACTACTTCCGTTTGCTGTAAAGCCTGTTAAAGTTAGACTGAAACAAGTTTAAATGACTTGGTTGTTTAAAATGTACATCTCCACGAAATCAGAATTCAAATCTTACATGCAAGTTTAAAGTGACTTAACTGGTGCTTACAATATGGCAAGTAAAACTGTCAATAGTAAAAGTGCCAAGGTTATACTGTCCATGCCTTCTCTCAGTTTTTAGCATTGCATTTAACAGGTTTGAAAATTAAATTTTACTCAATGAGATATACTGGCACGTTTAAAAAAAAAAAAAAAAAAAAAAAAAAGATTTTAAAGGATAAAACTAAGACTATGCACAGCTTACTATCAAGCAAACCAAAAATATGGCCCAGTAATCCGTAAAACTAATTTATTGCATTACTCTCTGCTATGCTTCTGCAGTGTTAATTAGCTTGGGGGGTTTTCTGATAACACTAATACCTGTGTTGGTTACATCTCTGGTAATCATTTTAAGTAGAGTTGCTTGCTACTGAGATTTGTCTGCATACATCAACTGGACATAAGCTGATTTAAGTATATTTCCTTCATTTTATTGTGGTTGTTATAACTTGGACTGATTTCTCAGATCTAGCTCTGTTGAAACTGTCTTCCCCACCCTCCTCTCCCTGTTCTTGGATGTAGTTTAAATTTGGTGGCTTTTGCAGTGCCCGCCCCACTGTAGATTTGATCTAGGACACTCCCCCAGTCCCTTCTCTTTACCGCATTCTCTCTAATAAACCCTTTCTGCACTTGCTTTTAGTCCTTTTTAATTTAATTACATTTTTTTCATACTGTGTGTGGACTAATATTGCTACATACTCAAGTGTGCCAGCTTGCACTGCATGTGAATTGTTTTTATAGCATTTACTGTCTGTTTTTTTCCTTGTCGCTGTAAAAAAAAAAATCTCTTGTTTTCCTGCCTTACTGAACTAGAGTAGTCCAGTTTTCAGAGTTGCTGATCCCTGGGCTTTGTTTTTAGTTCCTGTTACTGATCCATTGCCTTATTAGGAAGGAGGGAAGTTTCTTTGCTTACCAGTGGGAGTGGGAAGCACTGAGCGGCCTTTTTGTCCGATTTGGTGAAGTTTCAGCCAGAAACTAGTAGTCCATTGGTCGTTTTGGGCCAATTCCTAGCTCCTTTCAGCCCCGTGCTATAAAACACGCTAAACGCTTTTCCAGCTTGTACCAACTCAGCACAGATCCTCGTGGTGGCCTGCAGAGTGATCCAAGCAGCAGAGAGCTAAAAGAGTGACTTTCTACCAGATATAAGTATTTTTTGTGGCTTTCCCACTGTTAAGCTAGCGACTGCATTTCGCCTGTTTTACTGCTACTTTAAGTGATTTCTGCATTTTACACTGTTTATTGCACTTTAAGTTACTAATTGTTGCAAATTGTTTCTGTAGGCTACACACTAAAGTGCGCTAGCCGATTTACAGCATTTACTGTGTTTTTTTCCCTTGTCTCTGTAAAACAACAACAAAAAAAAAAAAAAAAAATCTCTTGTTTTCCCGCCTTAATGAACTAGAGTAGTCCAGTTTCAGAGTTGCTGATCCCTGGGCTTTGTTTTTAGTTCCTGTTACTGATCCATTGCCTTATTAGGGAGGAGGGAAGTTTCTTTGCTTACCAGTGGGAGTGGGAAGCACTGAGCAGCCTTTTTGTCCGATTTGGTGAAGTTTCAGCCAGAAACTAGTAGTCCATTGGTCGTTTTGGGCCAATTCCTAGCTCCTTTCAGCCCCCTGCTATAAAACACGCTAAACACGCATTTTCCAGCTTGTACCAACTCAGCACAGATCCTCGTGGTGGCCTGCAGAGTGATCCAAGCAGCAGAGAGCTAAAAGAGTGACTTTCTACCAGATATAAGTATTTTTTGTGGCTTTCCCACTATTAAGCTAGCGACTGCATTTCGCCTGTTTTACTGCTACTTTAAGTGATTTCTGCATTTTACACTGTTTATTGCACTTTAAGTTACTAATTGTTGCAAATTGTTTCTGTAGGCTACACACTAAAGTGTGCTAGCCGATTTACAGCATTTATAGCATTTACTGTCTGTTTTTTCCTTGTCTCTGTAATAAAACAAAAAAAAAATCTCTTGTTTTCCGCCTTACTGAACTAGAGTAGTCCAGTTTCAGAGTTGCTGATCCCTGGGCTTTGTTTTTAGTTCCTGTTACTGATCCATTGCCTTATTAGGAAGGAGGGAAGTTTCTTTGCTTACCAGTGGGAGTGGGAAGCAATGAGCGGCCTTTTTGTCTGATTTGGTGAAGTTTCAGCCAGAAACTAGTAGTCCATTGGTCGCTTTGGGCCAATTCCTAGCTCCCTTCAGCCCCTGCTATAAAACACGCTAAACACGCTGTAAGCCTTGATTAGCTGAGTTACCACTGTTGCACACAAGAGCAGCGGCGGTTAAACAAGGTTAAACTATTTGGGCCATCTAAATTCCACTCTTCCAATTTTCCCTTAAAACTACCTTCCTCGAGCTGTACTGCTGATCTAACCAGCATATCCTATAACTGAAAAGTTCATCTCTACTTGATTCCCAAGTAGACTATTCTCTATCTGTAAAGCCTAGCACTTACTCCTACAGTACTTGCACCTTGATAAAGCACTCTTTATATAGATAGTACCCCACCAGCCTAAAACCCACTTCCCCCGGAGTCCTTTGAAAGTCTCTATCTACTACTTCTAGTATGTCGAGGGATCAGTTGCTAGTGTCCTCTCCAGCTCAACTGGTGAACCTGGGAATATTGAGGCAATGTTACAACTGCCTCATGTACACAGACAATCCTCTCCTTCTCCCACAAAACACAAATACATGCGAGAGATGCAACTATACGGCCAAACTGGAGGCTGAGCTCTCTCAACATAGGACTGGCAAGACCAGACAGGAGGAGAAGGTAACCACACACAATACATACCCAGTCACACATGGTACCATCACAACTTCAAATCATACACATACTCACACAAAGACATACTCGGAGGCTCTGATCAAAAATTTACCAAAACAGCAGAGGCCACCAAAGCAGACACCCAAACAACTACCACCTCACGACCCAACACATGCAACACATAGACCACACAGTCAGAGTGTCAGTCACAGCCCTTAAGGCCAAAGAAAATGCCAGACACACTTGTCATTGGTGATTCCATAGTCAGACACACTGACGTCCGCCACCAGACTGAGTAAAGAGAAGGTCACAGTAAGCTGCCTGTCGGGCGCTAGAATCCGCCACATAACGCAAGCACTCAGGTCTCTCAACAGCAGGTACAAGTACGACTCAGTCATTGTCCACGCTGGTGTCAACGACCTGAGACGTACCTCCTTGGACTACATGAAAAGGGACATCGAGGAGCTCTCGGATTATGTAGCCCAGGCAGGTATGACCCTGACCTTGAGCAGTATCCTACCTTCACCTAGAATGATGCCACAATACAGTGATAAGATGATCAGCTTTAATAATTGGCTTAAATTCTGGTGTCATTCAAAGGGGATCCAATGTCTGTCTGCCTGGGATGACATGCTGGACAAGCCACGCTGCTTCGCAAGGGACGGCTTGCACCTGTCACCCCTGGGCTTCCGGATATTGGCAAAGGCTCTTGCCACCCCCATAGTGCCTTTTTAGGCAAGGCTCAAATTCTAAACCTACCACCCTGGAACACCAAAAAAAGGAAAAAAACTAAGGGTAATGCTGCTCGATGCCAGAAGTCTCAATCTCAAGATGCACGCACTCGAGGCCCTTCTCAATATGGAGAACATCGATGTCTGTGCTGTGACAGAAACCTGGTTCAAGGCTCCTGAGAGCACCCCAGCACTAACAGGTTTCACCTCATATCATGCGTTCCGCCCCCAAAATCCGGACAACACCAAGAAAGGAGGGGGGTATCCATATTCATAAAGGACACCCACACCTCAAGGTTGGTGGCAACGCACGATGCATCGGAGACCATCCAGGTGCAATTAACCATAGGCAAGACTGCTCTGCAATTTGTAGCATGTTACAGGCTACCCTCTCAAACTCAGGAACCTCACATGGCCTTCCTGAAAACATTGGAGGGGATAAATGTATCTCCAAACACCATCATACTAGGTGACTTCAACTACCCTAATATAGACTGGGAACACTACTCAAGCCCGAACACTCTAACCCAAAGATTCCTGGAGTTCATAAACTCAAATGCCATGGAACAACTAGTCACCATCCCCACAAGAGGAGAAAACATACTTGATCTCATCATCACGAACATGGGATCAAAATGTTCAACACCGGAAGTATACCCCTCACTGGGGAGATCAGATCATAAACTAATCTCGCTGGAGGTCCTCATCCCGCCCCCACCTGAAACAAAAAAGACCACAGTGAAAAACTTCTCAAAAGCCGATTTCACACTTCTCAAAACTAGTGTGGTCTCCTTTAAGGCCCCTGAGCCAGTGGTAAACATTACTCAAACCGCTGAATCACTTACAAATGCCTTCTACCAGCACCTACAGGACTGCATGGATCAGGCAATCCCAAACAAAACTAAGACTCTCTGTACCAAAGGCAAGCGTCCAGTCTGGTGGACCCCAGCCATAAACAAGCTCTACAACAAAAGGAGGAAGCTACTACAAGATAGAGCAAAATCCTTGAAAGGTAAGACACCTTTGATCATTATAAGTAAAAACTAAGAGCTCTCATAAAATCATCCAAGGCAAATTTTGAGAGAAAAATCGCCAAGGACTCTAAAGAGAATCATAAGGCCTTCTTTAGCTATGTTAGAAACCTAGGAGGAAACTCCCAGATATGCTCAGAATTAGTTCAAAATGATGTGAAAATTACTGAACCTACACACATTGCCAACATACTGGCTGACAGGTTCAGTGCAAACTTCTCCCCAAAAGGAGAGATATCTATTCCAGAGGATTGTAGCCCCCAAACATCTCCAACGCCCAGGTGAGAACTGCCCTCACTAAGGCAAAAACACAGCATCCATGGGACCGGATGGTGTCCCCGGCTGTGTGCTTCATGAACTCAACGAGGAATTAAACCCACAGTTAGGACAGCTGTTTAATCTTAGCCTCACCTCAGGATACATACCCAAGGAGTGGCGCACGGCGACTGTGGTCCCACTTCATAAGGGCGGTGCCTCCACAGACCCTGGAAATTACCGCCCCATTAGCTTGACAAGCCTTATCTGCAAAGCCATGGAGAGGATCATAATGGAACTCATAAATAAAGACATAGGGAACTTGCAGACTTTGGATCCAACCCAGTTTGGCTTTGTCAAAGGCAGATCCTGCCTCTTAAACTTGGTTGACTTTTTCGAGCGTCACCAAGGCCATTGATGAGGGAAAGGCAGTCCATACAGCCTACCTCGACCTGGCAAAGGCCTTCGACACAATACCCCACTCAGGTATCATCGAAAAACTCATCAGCTTGAATGTAAACCCATACATCACAAGATGGGTTGCAAACTGGCTAAGTGACAGAACCCACAGGGTCAGAGTTGCTGGAGCCATGTCAGACTCAAAGCCTGTCACAAGTGGTGTCCCACAGGGCTCAGTCCTGGGTTCACTCTTGTTCGGCATCTACTTTTCTGAAGTACAAGCAAACACAGGAGGGTTATGGCTGACAAAGTTTGCAGATGACTGCAAACTGGGCCATAGTCGAAAACACATCTGACACAGATATCCTCCAGAAGGGCCTCACAGAAATGGATAACTGGTGCCAGAGCCATGGCCTGAAGTTAAACACCAAAAAAATGCATAGTCATACCCTTCGGGAAAAACAAGATTACCCCTAGCTACCATATAGGTGGCAATCCACTGAGCACAGAAAAAGTCATCAGAGATCTGGGGACCCAGGTTGACAGTAGCCTTTCGTTTGACACTCATGTTGCTAAAGTAGTTAGGAAAACCTTCTATAATCACCCACCTGATCATGAAGGGATTCACATCTAGATCAAGGGAGGTCATAGTCCCCCTGTACTCATCACTCATTAGACCTATGATTGAGAACAATGCCCAGTTCGGAATGTATCTGACCAGACACCTGCTGCAGCTTGAAAGGCCCCAAAAGTTCCTCACCAAAAGGATAAAGGGTCTCAAAAATATGTCTTATGCTGCCCGACTGAAAGAACTCCAGCTCTATTCAGTCTCATACCGCTTGCTCAGAGGTGACCTGTGCCTGACATATAAGGCCATGTCAAACCCAGATTTGATGAATATGCTTCACCTCAAAAAATCTAGATCCCTCAGAACCACAAGGGCGGGAGACTTAAACCTTGACACGGTTATAAATAGAACGTGCTGGAGGTACAGATTCATCACCCAGAGACTCCCTATGCTGTGGAACAAAATCCCGGTACGTGAGGCAGAGCACCTCTCTGGCCTTGTTCAAGAGGAATCTTGACCAATGGATGGGAGATTGCAGATATACCCCAGGGATTACTTCAGTGTCACTGCTTGACAGAGGCACAGCAAAATGATAGGCATAGTTTTCATTCAAACTAAAGGGGTGGCAAAGCCACATAACTATGGGCTAGGCTTATAAATGCCCTTGGGCAGATAGCCTAGTATGAACCTATGAACATGCGTGAATGGGTGTACCTTCATTGAAGGCTGTGCGTCAGGCCTGGCAAGCCAGTACGTAAAAGTCAACTGCCAATCATTAGCGGACCAGAGTTCCGCTGTGGCGACCCCTAACCGGGAAAAGCCAAAAGACACAAAACAAATTCTCTGCTATGCTTGGAGGGATAAAACTTGTTCAAACATCAAAACCGTGGTTATAACACTAGTTCTGTGTCAGCCCATCTTGGAGAATATCTTGGGGTGGGTGATTATGTTGCGACTACACCTAGTCTGCAATACAGGTCAAATTTTATCAGAGAGCCTTGATGTTGACCTGGACTTTAAAAGTAGATGCCAAAAAGGAGTGGATCCAGCACAGAGCCCTTAAGGACTTTGCTAGTGACTAGCCAAGTAGAGGTGGACCATAACTTTCTGGATCCTATTCAAGAGCCATCAGGCTACATATTGCCACCTACTAGGCTAGCTACCTTTGCAGGCCATTAAGCCTAGCCAATTTCCCTTTGGATCATAGGAGGTTATAAGGCTATTGGCCCCGAGGCCCTTATAAGCCTAGCCAAGAGAGTTTAGCCAGTGTTTAGACAAGTCAGCACCAGATGCCCCTGTCCAGCAGGAACATGGGTGGAATCCCATAGGTACATTTTCTGTTTCCCATCCAGGTTGCGCTTAAAAATGGATAGAGAGGTACTCTGCTCGACATGGAGAGGGAGTCTCTGGGACACAAGTTTGTCCAGCCAACAAGTCCCACAGATGTCACAAACCAGGTTGAGGCCACGCGTGCGAGTTATTACAGTGGAGCTTGACTTGCTGATATGCAGCAGTCCCATCAAGGTAGGGTCCATAACTGCCTTGTATGCTAGACAGAGGTCACCTGTGAGGACTCCGTATGAAACAGTAGAAGAATATGGCTTTTAGCCTGTGTACGGTAGATGTTTGAAGCCCTGGACTCTCCTGATGAGAAACCTCTGTGGTCTCTCCAGCTGCTGCATGTGCTTTGCAATGTATATGCATAAAGGGGCATTTGCAGAATGCTTTCCATACAACGGAAGCAAGATGGTCAAAAGTCAGGCTGGTATCAACCAGGGTGCCCAATCCCCCACGACTTATTGGGTGCTTACGACATGGTTATTAATGCAATAATTTGTGGGGATGTCACTCCCCAAAGGGGATGATGCATTTTTTGGTATTCAGCTTGAGGCCATGTTATACTGGCACCAGTTGTTTGTCTGAATGAGACCCTCTTAGAGGATGTCTACATAACTAGGGGAATTCATGACAGCATTCAAGCTTACAGTCATCTGCAAACTTGGTCAGCCATAGCCCACTGGTTTTGGCCTACACCTCATAAAAAGTACATCTCAAATTAACAGAGCCCCCAAGACTGAAACGGGGGGTATGCCACTCGTTATGAGTCTACTGCTTGAGGTGGCTTCCCCTATTTTGACTAGGGTGGGTTCCATCAGTCAGCCAGTTTTCTACCCACCTGGTAACAATATGGATTGATGCCTAGTTCAGAGCATCTATTATGCCAGAGTGGGGTAGTGCCAAAGGCTTTGTCCGAGTCAAGGTAGGTGGTGTGTAGCATCTTCCCCTTGTCCATGGCTTTGGTGACTGTCTCAAAGAAATCTACCAAATTTAGCAGGCATGACCTTCCCCTGATGAAGTCAAACTGTGTGGGATAGTGTGTTTGGAGGTTACCGATGTCCTTGTTAATGAGGTCCATGATTATCCATTCCATGGCCTTGCAGATCAGGCTAGTTAGAAGGAATCTATAATTTCCCAAATCGGTGGACGCTCCACTTTTGTTGAGAGGGATGATAGTGGCTGTCCTCCACTCCGCTAGGGTCCCCGTGGAGGCTGCATACTTTGCCTTTGGAGAGAGCAGTGAAGACCCGATTTACTGATTAGGACAGAGGGGTGAAGTTTTTGCTGAATCTGTCAGCCAGCAAGTTTGCTATATCTACAGCATTTGTATATGTTGTGCCCCTGACCACCAGTTCTGAACAGATTTGGGTACTTCCTTTTAGGTTGCAGACACGTGAAGTCCTTATGATTGCCTAGTAGATGTGGCCAATATGGACTCTAAGTTTGCTTTTGGAGAATTTAACTAGTGCTCTTATTTGCTTGTTCAGGCTAAGGAGATACTGCTTCCAATTGGCCACCTGCTCCTCCTTGGTCTTGGACAGCATTTCTTTCCTTTTGTTAGAGTTTATTTATTGCAGATTTCCACCAGGCAGGTTTATTCTTTTTTGCAGAGAAGGATTTAGTCCTATTGGGTTTTCCTGATTCCATGCATCTATGTACGCTATCATATAGTGCTTTGGTGTAGTTTTGGATATTGGTGCCAGTTCCTACAGAGGGGGAGGGGGCTGTGAGGCTGTTAATACCATCCCTCAGGAGACTAATCAGCTTTGGAGAAATATTTTTATGTCTGATCCTAGCTATAGGTGGGTTAGGGGAGATCATATTGGTTAATACAAAGTCCAAGATATCACCTCTTGTGGGTGTATTGACCAGCTGTTCAAAGGCATTTCCACTGACAAAACTCAAGGATTCTCGGGGCATTTGTATTTTGACATAGTAGTTCTTCCAATCTGTTTGGGAAGTTAAAGTCACCCAGCACCAGGGTAAAGACAGATTCAAAACAGGTCCAAATAGGCAGATTGGGCCATCTTGAGGGGGCCGGTAGCCAGTTGTCAATGATTGACTGCACCTGGAGTGTTTCTTGTGCATCATACTGTCTCTGTTCAGCCTGGAAATATGTATTTAATGTATATTGAAACTCCAGCTCCTTTGGCTTTACTGCCCACAGTTTGGGGTATGAATGTATGACAGGATGAGTAACCAGATAAGGCTGAACCAGGTTTACAGACATCAGCATTTTCCAGGATTAAGAATGCTTGCAATGAGCGCAGTTTCATGTTTAGACTCCTAGCGTTTAGCAGTATGACCTTTTGAGTTTTTTTGAAAATTTTATGTTGGTTTTATTGATCTCAGGACATTTCCTAATAAAGGCACTAAAGGCACTATGGCGGAGGCAAGAGCCTTTGCCAGAAGCCCAGGTGAGACAGATGCAGGCCATTTCTGGCCAAGTATTGTGATCCGTCAATCATATCTTTCCAGGCTGTCTGGTACTGGACCCCCCTGGAATGACAGCAGAAACTAACCCAATTGTTTAAGTCAGTCAATCACTTTCTGTTTGTATTGTTTTTTTAACTAACCCATCCCACCTGCTGTTAGTTTGACTTTGCTCACTCTTATGGTCGATAATTATATAAAAATCGCCCCCATGGGAGAAAAATTGGGGGCGCCAAGGGCTGGGGTTTGGTATAAAGGCACAGACACAAGAGCTTGATTTTCATATTTGAAGGGGAAAATGGCTAGGCTTAAAATGGCCTGCAAGGGCATACAGCCGAGTACATACCTATGACCCCATGAACATATGCACCATAACCATACTTAAGCAAAAAAGATATACAATTTAGAAGCTGCCTCTCTCCATTTAGCACAAGAGGAACTCCTGGGTTAATTTTCAATTTCTTATCCATATATCCCCAAGTTGTGCTCGAATGAGAGGAATGGGCTGCATTTGTCGTGAATGGGGAGTCTGTTCCAGAGAATAGGTATTCTGAGGGCTACACCAGTCCCTTCACACCATTTTAATATTCCATAAGAGGTTTAGATTCCTAGACAGCTTACTTCTGACAGCATACTATTTGCCAATGTGCAGTAAATCCATCAATATCAGGTTGAAGGGTGCTTTGTAGGCCACAGGAGACAGATGGAGTAAAACTGCCAATTTCTTAGAACAATTCAACACACAATCTCTTTTCCGATTAAAGAAAGCAAACTACATTTGGGAAACACATTCCATTATTTACACATTCTAAATCAATATTTCTCAACACATATGAATTACACATTACTAAATAGACTAGATATACTAACTTTTAGTTATGTACTCACCATAACTTCAGATGTTTGGGATCCATCTCGCCTACATTCTGACTGATGGTTCGGAGCCGATCCCTCGGTCCGACTCGGCACACTTATGCCAAAGAGCGAAGTCTCTTATTGGCTGAGCTTACTATATCCCAGGATGCACCACTACCAGTCCCCCAGATCTAGTTTGTCCGCATACCTGCACACATGCACGCACTGCTTATATAACATCGTCAGATGAAACAAGATAAAAACAGTAGAACTCAAAACCGTTCAATCTCTTCTGATCTCCAAGGCAGGGGGAAGGAGGGTGGGTATTAGGAATGTAGGCGAGATGGATCCCAAACATCTGAAGTTATGGTGAGTACATAACTAAAAGATGTTATGTGATCCTATCTCTCCTACATTCTGACTGATGGGACAGCGTCCCTAGCACCTGAATCCTGGGTGGCTCACTGGAAAACACTCCTGAGTACCGTGGAACCAAATGATGCTCGCCTTTAGATGCCACATCCAATTTATAGTGGGAAATGAAAGTGTGCGGGTTGGACCAAGTAGCCGCAGCACAAATCTCAGAAATAGCGAGCTTGGAATGAAAAGCAATAGAAGTAGCCATAGCTCTGGTAGAGTGAGCTTTGATAGATGTTGTAAGTTGCTTATTTGAAGAGGAATAAGCCTGAGTTATACAATCTCTAATCCATTTGGAGATAGTAGCTTTAGTGATGGTTTTACCCAATTTATTGTCTGAAAAGGACACAAACAACTGGTCTGATTTTGAATTTGCTGAGTCCTGTCTAGATAGAAGCGCAATTGCCTGTGAACATCCAATTTATGGAGGGTGTACTCCGCTTGGAGAATTTTGGAAAGAAAACCGGTAGCTCTAGAGATTGTTGGAGACAGAGATTAGAACAAACCTTTGGGACAAAAGATGGGTTAGGCCTAAGTGATACTCTATCCTTGTGAAAAATCAAGTACGGTGGTTTGATAGATAGGGCTTGAAACTCTGAAACTCTTCTTGCAGAGGTAATTGCAACTAAGAAGGCAGTTTTCCAAGACAGATATTTTAACTCACATGTAGCAGCCGGTTCGAAAGGGGAAGATGTTAAGGCACGAAGTACCAAATCAAGATCCTACGGAGGCGCAGGATGAAAAACTGGGGGTCTTAACAGCCCAGCACCTTTAAATAGAAGTTATGTTCTTACCATAACGTTCCATGTTAGTCGTCTTCTTCTCGCCTTCTTCTTGCTGGATGGGTTCGGAGCCGACCTCGGCTCCGACTCGGCCACTCTAAAAGCTCGAGAGTTGGTTCCACCGGCTCGAGGCTCCCCTTATATCCCACAATGCTAGGCGAGAGTTACCTCAGATCTCGTTTGTAAGCTAACCCCAGCTTATAATAGTAACAGAATAACTGTAAAACAGAGTCCACCTCTAACAACAGGAAGAAAGAAGGGTGACCTACATCCTGAACCAGGAAATATGCATAATAGCATATGTCTAAGAAAGAGGTGGTAGAAAGAGAGGTCACAATCAGAACTCCTCTAGGTCTGTCCAGGCCAGGGGAAGGAGGGTGGAAGAAGAAGGCGAGAAGAAGACAACTAACATGGAACGTTATGGCAAGAACATAACTTCTATATGTTAAGTTGTCTATCTCGCCTTCATTCTTGCTGGATGGGACCGTCCTAGCACCTTGTCCCGGGTGGCCTAACGGAACAGACTCCTGAGAACAGTGGAACCAAAGTTAGCTCTATGCCTAGAAGCTAAATCCAACTTATAATGAGAAATGAAAGTGTGAGGAGTAGCCCAAGTAGCCGCTGCACAAATGGTGTCGATAGGCAGTCTGTCTTGGAAGGCTAAAGAAGTAGCCAAAGCTCTGGTGGAATGAGCCTTAGGTTTATCAGGCAGCTTTTGATGTCTAATTTCATATACAAGGGAAATCAAAGATGTTAGCCATCTGGATAATGATACCTTTGAAACTGAAAGTCCCTTTCTGCTCTCTGCATAGGAGACAAACAGCTGATCAGATTTTCTGAACTGTTTAGTTCTATCCAAGTAGTACCTCAATTGACGGTGAACATCCAGGCAGTGTAATTTTGTTCAGACCTATTGGAGTATTCTGGAAAAAGACCGGTAGATCAATGCTTTGATTCAGATTTGACGTCGAGACCACTTTAGGCAAAAGGACGGGTTAGTTCGTAAGGATACTCTGTCCTTATGAAACAAAAGATAAGGAGGACGACAGCTGAGTGCTTGAAGCTCTGAAACTCTTCTAGCTGATGTAATAGCTACCAGAAAAAGAGTTTTCCATGATAATAATTTTAAAGAACAGGAGACTGCAGGTTCGAAGGGGAAGAATCAAAGAAGCAAGAACTAAATTTAGGTCCCAAGGAGAAGGAGGATTTCTTATAGGAGGTCTGAGAAGAAAAACTCCTTTGGCTTTGCAGAGCTTGTGGGACATTAGGGCAGATTCAGAAATACCCACATGAAAGTTAGAAATAGCTGCCAATTGAACTTTAAGTGTAGAGGGAGATGAACCTGCATGGAAGAGTTCAGCTAGAAAATCGAGGACTAGTTGGATGGAAGCAGTGAAAGGATCTATGTCCTTTCCTTGAGCCCAATATGTGAAGCGTTTCCACTTACTCAAATAAATCTTCGAGTGGAAGATTTATGGGAAGCTATCAAAATATCTCTAACAGAGTGAGATAATTGAGGAAGCCTGGCTAAGGTTGGAACTGGAGGAACCAAGCAGTGAGGTTCAGAGAGGGAGGAGCGATGAAACTGACCCGACTGATGGATCAAAAGATCTGGAACTAGGTCCAGATTCCACGGTCGCTCAAGAGAAAACTATGTAGAAAGGGGAACCACACTTGTCGAGGCCAGTAAGGAGCAATGAGGATCAATGAGGCCTTCTGAGCGATAGCTTTCTGTATTACTTGAGAGATCAGTGGGAAAGGAGGAAATGCATACAGAAGTCCCGGGCCAAACTTGGACTAGAGCGTCTCTGCTGGGTTGGCCTGGTAAAGGAATAGAGTGAAATATTCTCTGCACTTGCTGTTTTGGGAGTAGCAAAAGATCGCAGCAAGGCTGACCCCACTTGAGAAAAATTTCTCTCACTACAGAGTCTTTCAGAGACCACTCGTGAGGCATGAGTATAGCTCTGCTCAACTTGTCCGCAATTTGATTGGACTTCCCGGGGATGTGCGTTGCTATCAGAAAACGCTGAGAAGAAATCGCCCATTGCCACAGTCAGAGTGCTTCTCGACACAGGGGGTAAGATCTGGTTCCGCCTTGTTTGTTGATGTACCACACTACAGACATATTGTCTGTCTGGATTGCAATCGTTCCCAAGGGAAGAGAGTCTTGAAGGGCTTGCAACGCTAAAAGCACTGCTCTCATCTCCAGAACATTTATGTGCAAGTGGCACTCGTTTGGTTGCCATGTGCCCTGGACCGTCCTGCCCTGATAATGCCCCCCCCACCCAATCAGGGAGGCATCCGTTGTCAGAGTAGCAACCGGAGGAGGTGGAACAAAGGGTCTTCCCGACAAGAGCTGGGGGGAAGACATCCACCACATGAGATGATTTCTGCACGCTTGCGTGATCATAATGGTGTGAGACATTGGAAGTTGCTGGTATGACCATTGAGTAAAGAGCATCCATTGAAGGATTCGCATGTGGTATCTGGCTAATGGAAGCAGAGGTATGGCTGCCATAATTCCCAACACCTTCAGAACTAATCTGGCTTTGATTCTGTTGTTGTTGAAAAGGAGTGATACCAATTTGTGAATGTCTGTTATTCTCTGATGTGTTAGTCTTGCAGACATGTTTATTGTATCTAGATTTGCCTGTATGTAGGTAATAGTACGACAAGGCGACAAAACAGACTTTTCGCAATTTATTGAAATACCCAGCTTTTGACAAACGCGAAAAGTGTAATCTCTGGCCATCAGAAGGAGATGCTTGGTGGGAGCTGTGAGGAGCCAGTCGTCCAAATATGGAAACACCTGGAATCCTTGTCGTCTCAGGTGAGAAGCTACCACTGCCATGCATTTGGTAAACACCCGGGGGGCAGTGGTGAGACCAAAGGGCAGGGCCCTGAACTGAAAATGACTGATTCCCAGCCTGAAGCGGAGGAATCTTCTGGAGCGTCTGTTCATTTTTATGTGATAGTAGGCGAAGTCCCTTGAGATTGTTTACGGAACCACATCTTTCCACCTTTCTGGCCTTTGGGGTAAGGCCTGGAAGGAGTAGAAAAACGGACTCAGACGGCAGAAAGGGTCTTGCCATCAGTCTCGCACCTAGTCAAGGTTTCTTTCACTTGAGGACCAAAGAGGGATGATCCATCAAACGGGGAGTTCGTGAAAGACGTCTTGAAGGGGTCCGCAAAATTGCATAGCTGCATCCAGGCATGCCTACGTAAGGCCACACCTGTCCCTGCGGCTCTGCTCGCTCCATCAGCCGCGTAAGAAAGAAGGCGCATGGAGGAGTTGGTTATGGAGTTAAGGGTAGCCAGCAGCATGTTCATCTTATCTTGGAAACCCGCAGCTGTAGGGTCCTTTAACATTTCACTCGCTTCCTTGATCAAGTCCCTTTGAAGACGAGTAAAATGGCACAGGTAGTTCAGCGAACGCATGGTAAATGTCGCTGACGAGAACATCCGCTTCCCGTACCTGTCCATGGACCTAGATTCCTTGTTAGGTGGATGGACAGGTACTGAAGGATCAGCTAGCTCCTTCTTAGTGGCAGCAGCTACCACCATAGCATCCACAGAAACTCCTTTTGTTAAACTGTTTGTCTGCTGGAGCTGTTATGAACTTGGTGGGTCTCCTGGGAGTGGGGTCCACTGAATCAGGAGCCGTCCATGCCTTCTTAGCAACCACCTGCATGAGGGGGTCAAGGGGGGGGGGGACACCCAGGAGGTGGAAGGACGAGAGCCAAACGCCTCAAGATACACAGATTCGTCCTCCGAAGGGAGGAGGGCTGGCCAATTTCCCCTCTGTTTCAGGATCTCCAGAATGTCTGCAAATGAGACATCTTCAGAAGGGGAACGGGGGGAACCCTCAGAATCATCCAAATCTGTGTCTGATGTGATGGACTCAGGTGAGTCAATGTGTTTCCTCTTACACTTCCTCTTCCGAGGGGGCTCTTCTGCCAAATCAGGAGAGGCCTCGGAAGAGGATGAAATCCCCACAGGGGGTTCCTGAGGAGTTGGCTCTCTGCGGTCCGGGATGAGGGAGTGAGTCGACTTAGTCTGAGGCACCGTAGAGGGAGGGGCGGACGGAGCCGACTGTGGAGTAGAGCCAGGCTCTAACACACTCCGCATGACCTCGAATGCACCCCTGTCAGGCAGAGCCAGAGGTCCCCGCCCGAGAAGCTAAGAACCCCTCGGCACCGACAGTGATGGCTCGAGGCCGATGTCAGAGCCGAACTCACCAGCGCCGAAGCACCGAGAGGGAGAGGGGGGTCGGACAAGGGTCCGATGCCACTCACCCCCTCGGAGCCGACGAGCGAAGTCCGGCGCCGAGATTCTTCCAAGGAAGAAAACGGAGCCGACGACGGAGCCGAAGACAATTGTATCGGCTCCGACGCTATCACAGTCTCGGTTCCGACGACCCGCTCCGAGCTCAAGAGAGTCGAAGGAGGAATATGTTGATGGACCGGGGCAGGCATCGACTGATGAGTCGGGCTCTGAAGCATCTGGGCCAGTGCCTCGGATTTAAGTAGTCGATTCACTACCCTCTGAAGGTCATGATCCGACAGCCTCAATGACCTAGAGGAGTGAGATCTTTGGCTCCGTTCAGACAGCAGGGGAGATCCTGGAGCCGAATGAACGGAGCCAAGAGATGGTGACCTGGACCTCTTCCTAGTTGTCGGCTCCGAAGGTCTGGTCGGAGCCGACACGGCCACAGAAACTGTGGACTGAGACTTATCGGCTCCAGCCGGAGCCGATGAAGGCAGAGGTTGAGAAACCTTAGGTCTCGGCTCAGTTGCCGGAGCCGAAGACCTAGATGCCTTAGAGGGCTTCCCTGTTGAAACAGACAGGGAATCCTCTGGCTTGAGTAAGCCTCTGAGTATCAATTTATTCTTTCTTTCCTGCAGGACCCTGGGGCTGAAGCCATGGCACACAGCACAGGAGTCCTGCAGGTGCAAAGGCCCCAGACAGTAGACACAAGAAGTGTGAGCATCTGTCAGAGACATTTTCTGACAGCACGCATCACACTTCTTGAATCCGGAGACCTTTGCTTCTTTAGACATTTTTGAACAGGTGTACACAAACACACACACAAACACACTAGTTACACCCTGTCAAGTTAAAATATAATAAAACCAGTAACTAGGATTTTAAAATAAAATAATACACACACACTCCACTAGGGAAGGAAAGGCCTGTAGGCCCAAGGGAAGAACCTAAGGTTCTTGAGGGAAAAAAACGGAAATTTTTTAGAAGGGGATAAAAATTTCTCTAAACTAAGGGAATTAAGTAAATATATTAAAATTAAAGGGGTTTTGAAAGACTAATTTCAACAAGAAAAGTCACTTACCAAGAACCGGTAGAAAACCAACCTCAAAGCTGTAGCGGCAAACGAGATCTGAGGTAACTCTCGCCTAGCATTGTGGGATATAAGGGGAGCCTCGAGCCGGTGGAACCAACTCTCGAGCTTTTAGAGTGGCCGAGTCGGAGCCGAGGTCGGCTCCGAACCCATCCAGCAAGAATGAAGGCGAGATAGACAACTTAACATTGAAAGTTTTGCATAATCTGCTGCTCATCAACGGTGGATCCATGGATTCGTGAAATTTAGAGATAGCTGCTAGTTGGACTTTAATAGTAGAGACTGAAGATCCTTGATTAAACAAGGATGTTAAAAATTTCAAAACCTCTGGAATCGGGGCAGTGATGGGGTCTAAGCCCCTGAGTTGAGCCCAGATAGCAAACCTCTTCCACTTACTGAGGTACAATTTCTTAGTGGTGGGTTTGTGGGCCGAAGATAAAATGTGAATAACTTCTGGGTCTAAGGTGTGATTTCTGACTAAAGTCGGAAGTGGAGGAGCCAAGCTGTCAATTTCAAAGTGTGAAGGGACTGGTGTTGTCGTCCCGACTGATGAATCAGCAGATCCGGAGTTAGATCCAAAAACCAAGGATCGTCCACAGCATGTTTCTTCAGGTAGGGAAACCATACCTGACGAGGCCAGTGTGGAGCAATTAGTATCATTGTGGACCCCAATTGAGAAGCTTTCTGGATGACTTTGGGGAGAAGTGGAACCGGAGGAAAGGCATAAAGTAGTCCTGTTGGCCAAGGTTGGACTAGAGCATCCATAGCTGCCTCCCCCTGACGTGGAGTCAAGGAGAAGAATCTCTTGCACTTTGCGTTTAGTGGTGTTGCAAATAGGTCGCAGCACGGGGTTCCCCATCTTCTGAAAACCTGAGCTGCTACGGTTTCGTTCAGGGACCACTTGTGAGGAGAGAGAATCGTCCTGCTTAATCTGTCTGCCAATATATTGGATTTCCCTGGAATGTGGGTCGCTACCAAGAAACGGTTGGTAGCTACAGCCCATTCCCACACCCTCATGACCTCTCTGCAAAGGGGGTAAGATCTGGTCCCTCCTTGTTTAGATACCAGACCACCGACATGTTGTCTGTGTGGATAGCGATAATGCCTTGAGGGAGAAACTTGTGGAGGGCCTGTAGGGACAGAAGTACAGCCCTCATTTCCAATACATTGATATGGAGAAAGGTTTCGTCTGGAAGCCAAGAACCCTGAACTAACCTGCCCAGACAATGCCCCCCCCCACCCTGTCTGGGAGGCATCCGTTGTCAGGGTGGCCACCGGAGGGGGATAACAAAAGGTCTTCCCTGATTCAGATTGGACGGCTGAAGCCACCAGCGGAGGTCCCGTTTGCACGTTTCTGTAATCATAATGGGGTGATTGAGGGGGAGATTCTGAAAGGACCATTGAGTCGATAACAGCCACTGAAGAATCCTCATGTGCAATCTTGCCAGTGGAACTAGGAGAACCGTGGCAGACATAGAACCTAAAAGTTGCAGGACCATCCTGGCTGGGGCTTTGGATCTTGAAAGCAGGGCTTGAAGACCTTGTAAAGTTTGAATCCTTTCGGTAGGAAGAAAGACGCGCATCAATTTTGAGTCTATCTCTGCTCCTATGAACCTTATGCGCTGAGAGGGCAGCATGACAGACTTTGACCAATTGAATGCAATTCCCAGGGTAGCACCCAGGGAGATGATGGCTTTGAGGTTGTCCATTAGTAGATGCCTGGTGGTGGCAGTCAGGAGCCAGTCGTCCAGATAGGGAAACACTTGGAATCCAAGACTCCTCAGGTGAGCAGTCACTACTGCCAAACACTTGGTGAACACCCTGGGGGCTGTGGTGAGACCAAAGGGCAGTGCACAAAATTGGAAATGACTGTCTCCCAGGCTGAAGCGCAGATACTTCCTGGACACCCGATGTATTGGTATGTGATAATAGGAGTCCTTGAGATCTATGGAGCACATCCAAACATCCTTCTCCAACAATGGGAGAATGGATTGTAAAGTGACCATTCGGAATTTGGATTTCATGACGGATTGGTTTAGTTTGCTGAGATCCAATATTGGTCTCAGGTCCCCTGTCTTTTTTGGCACTAAAAAGAACATTGAGTAATTTCCGGATCCGATCTGGTCTGTGGGGACCGGTTGGATGACTCATTTTTCTAGCAGCTTTGACGCTTCTGCGGCTGCAATTTCCCTTTGACTGGGTGGTGGGTCCGGGATTTTTTTGGATGGTGGGGGTGAGTGTGTGAAGGGAATGGTGTAACCTCCGGCAATAATCCGAAGCACCCATCTGTCCTGAGTGATACAAACGGCACCCGACTGGCTCCGGAGCAGCACAGCCGGGCAATCCCTCATGAAGTGTGGGAGGCTGAAGAGCCACGAAAGGACTCACGGTCTCCAGAATTGCGGGGCCCTCTGCCGCCTCTGGGACGGCGTCTCCCAGAAAAATTTCCCCGTCCTCTGCCTCTGGAAGGGGAATCTTCCTGCTGTTGATGAAAAAACTTACGTGATTTGCGAACCACATCTTCCCTCCTCCTTTAGCCTTGGGATAATGCCGAAAGGGAGTGGAATAACGTGCACCTACGGCAGATAAAGTTTTTCCCTCTTGCTCACAGCGGGTAAGAGTGTCTTTAACCTTAGGTCCAAACAAAGAGGACCCATCAAAGGGAGCGTCGGCGAAGGAAGACTTGAAGGCCTCCAAAATGACACAACGGAGCCAGGCTTGTCTCCGTAGAGCCACGCCTGTGCCTGCCGCTCTGCCCGCCTTCGGCCGCATATGAAATGAGCCTCATGGACGAGTTAGAAATCGAGGTAAGGATAGCCAACTGAGAGCTAACCGACTGGGCTAGCTGCTCAGGTAGGTTACCCGAGAGGGAATCTGACAGCTCCTTGACCAGATCCCTCTGTAGCCTGGTAAAATGTGCCAAATAATTCAGGGACCTTAGTGTAAAGGCCGCTGAAGTCAGGGTGCGCTTCCGTGCGGTCCATGCTCCTAGACTCCTTATTAGGAGGATGGACGGACGTTGAAGCCTCTGCCACGTCCTGTTGTGTAGCAGATGCCACCACCATGGCATCTACAGCCACGCCTTTTGTCAAGAACTCCTTCTCGGGTGGGGCAGACAAAAATTTGTTAGGGCGAGAAGGCACTGGTTCCACAGTATCTGGATGTTCCCACGCCCTCCGACAAACCAAATCCAGGAGCTCGTCGAAGGGCGGAGACACCCAGAAGGCGGAGGGCTGAGCCCCAAAGGCCTTGAGAAGCACTGACTCATCAGCAGAGGGGGGGTTTGAATATCCAGCCGCCTCGTTGTTTGAGGATCTCTAAAATGTCTGCGAATGAGACATCATCCGAGGACGACTTCGGGGACCCCTCCGCATCATCAAGATCAGTGTCCGATGTAAGACTCGGGGGAGTCCACGTGCTTCCTCTTGCACGATCTCTTCCTTGGGGGCTCCTCTGAAGACAACTCCGAAGAACCCTCAGGAGGAGGGGAACCCCCAGTGGGGGTAACCTAAGGCCCCGGGGCTCCGCTGCCTAAGGACAGGGGAACTGCCAAAGACCCAGTCTCCACACCCAGGGAAGGTGCTGGTAAAGCCGGAGAGATGGCCGAAGACTTGGCCAAGGCACTCCTCATAGCTCTGAAAGCCGGACCCCCAGAATCCTGGGAGTGTCCGGTCCCCGGAGCCATGATAGCAGACGGAAGTCCTGCAGCCGAAGCACCGAGAGGGAGGCTCGGAACAGACAGCATAGGTCCCGAAACGTCACCCCCGGGTCCAGCTGAAGAAGTCCGCGTGCCAAACTCGGACCCGAAGGCCGGGGTTGGAGTAAGGGTCGGAGCCGACCCTAGGATCTCCACCGGCTCCAACAGCACCTGCTCCGACGGAGCCGAAGCGGTCGGAGGAGGAATGGCAATGACATGGGCTATCGGCTCCGAAGCCAACTGGGTTGGAGCCGAAACAAATTTTTGAAAGACTGGGGACTGGAACAGTCTTTGGAGCACCCTGTCTATGTCCGAATCTGACATCCTCGATGACCTAGAGGATACTGAACGGGTTCGAGTTGGCCTCTCCAACGGCCCCAAGGGGCTAGGGGACCGGCTCCGAGGCGGCTCGATGACTATCGGCGCCGAAGGAATACCCAAACTAGTTTCCATCGGTGCCGAGGAGGACTTAGGCGCCGAGGAGGAAGTGTCTGAGCGGACAACCTTCATCGGCTCAGAGACCAGTGGAGCCGATGAAGGTGACCCGCCTCTCGATGCCCCAGCCATCGGCTCCGAAGCCAGAGGAGTCGAGACTGGTGGCATCGAGGCAGACCGTTCCGCCCTCGGCTCCGAAGTCCTTGGAGCCGAAGGAGAAGCCTGCCTATGTCTTTTGGCGGTCGGATCCGACGGACTGGTCGGAGCAGACGCCCTTTTCTTTTTAGCAGGAGAAGGAGAGGATGCTAAAGCTTCTTCAAAAGAGGGTTTTATAAGGCCTTTCAATATAAGTTTATTTTTCCTCTCTTGGAGGACCCTCAAGGAAAAAGCGTGACACACGCTGCAGGACTCCTGCAAATGTTTGGCGCCCAAACAATATACACAGAGAGAGTGGTCATCCGTGATAGACATCTTAAAACTACATTTAGTGCACTTTTTGAAGCCCGAAGGCCTAGGAGCCTGAGACATTATAAGAAAAACGGAGTACTCTCTCACAGACAAAACTTTGTTGGGAAAGACTGACCCTACAAGATTAACTTGCCGTTTACAATGATAGCCAATTAATAAAGGCCAACTGAAGACATACAACAGTGAATAAAGTATACAGGAATCCAAGAACCCCTAAGGTTCAAAGGGATTAACCAACAGGAAAGGCCCTATGGATGAAGGGAGCCTGTACTGGAACAAACACCAATCGCACACAAAATTTTTTACAAAAAGTTTTCAAAACACACACACAGCACAGAGTAGCTGTTAAAACAGCTTTTTGTTAAAGAATTAGCAAATTTCTGACAGAAAAAGTTAGTGAAAAGACACTACTTAGCTCAGCCAGCTCGAGACCACGTCTTTGCTAGTTAGCGGCAAACGAGATCTGGGGGACTGGTAGTGGTGCATCCTGGGATATAGTAAGCTCAGCCAATAAGAGACTTCGCTCTTTGGCATAAGCGTGCCGAGTCGGAGCAGAGGGATCGGCTCCGAACCATCAGTCAGAATGTAGGCGAGATAGGATCACATAACATCTTCCTGTTACAAACTTACAGTACTTGCCAAAAAAACTGTTTGTTTTTTTTTTGGCCGGTAGTACCATTTGCTAAAAACAAACCAGCTGCAAACCCATAAGTAAAAAAATAAATAAATAAATAAACAAAAAAAAAAAAAATTGCAACACAAGTAAGAAATTCCCCAGCTATTTAATACATTTTACAGGATTTTATCTCTGTACTAAGTAGGACAAATAAATATTAAATAGGAGTCTTTACCCCCTTGGTGCTGTATTTGGTTTTTTGTTAAATATTACTCATGGCCTGGGTGAATATGGTACAAATAAAAATACATTTGAGGGGGGTGCCGGAAGGGGTTGTGGGCAGACGGATGGGTGTCAGGCAAAAAAAAAATACCCTAGTCAAGAAGGATGGCACAGTTACGCAATGTATTTTTAATCCACAGGAAAATGATCCCTGAATCCGCTAAGGCACAAGAACCACTGCAAGTTATATCCTCCGGAGGGGGTTGTGGACAGACGGATGGGTGTCAGGCAAAAATATATCCTAGTCGAGAAGGATGGCATAGTTACGCAATGTATTTTTAATCCACAGGAAAATGATCCCTGAATCTGCTAAGGCACAAGAACCACTGCAAGTACTATCCTAAACAGCTAAAGTGCCCATAGCATCTTATTTCTGAAAATATTTACCCAATATGAAAGTTCAAAACTGTTTTTGATATTTGCAACGATTCTTATGAATGCAGAGCACGGAATACTCCAAACTACAGTGGTTGTTGTAGGAAGTGTTCTAGAGAAAAAAATTCCAAAACAAACTGTTAATAGCTTTACATGTGCACTCTGTCAGTTTCCATATGAAGAAATGCAATGCTGCAGCTCATCCAACATACCAATAATGTACACAGAAATACCATTACCTGGTTCTGCCATGACAAAAAAAAAAAAAAAAAAAGCCACACCCCCTTTACAGAAAAATCTCATTTTATACTTACCGTAACTTTTTTTCTTTGTTTCAATGCTGTTAAGTGGGAAAACAGTTAACAGATGCAATTAGTGTTCCTGAGCAAAACTTGAGTTTTCAGGGGGAAAAAAAAAATCACAACACACAAAACATGGAAATTAACCAAGCCTCTGAATTACAAACATGTGAGCAAAAAAGGTTCTGGTCTGCAGGTTTGCCTGAACTCCTAAATTGTAGCTATTTATTCCTTAGTGTGCACAACTAAGGGACATTCTGACTTCCCTTTACTATCTCAGCCCCAAAAATGGACAATTTTTCCTTTCCACTAACAGCACATGGTAGGTTACACACATTCTAGTGTCTTCGAGGTAGCACTAAATCTTGTAATTTTAGTCTTCAAATTAGCTCCGACTGGAAAACTGAATCAATGTCAAACATTTACAAACGCCTTGAAAAATGTTTTACAGAAATGCATAGAAACATGCCAGTGTGCATTGTCAAAATAAATATTCACAACTTACATTTACAGTTGGAACTTCAGAGTCTTCTGGACAGCCTGCACAGAGCTCGAGAACACTTGCATGGCAGCCACACACCCTCTCACGGATGCCAGCCAATGGGAGGGACAGTTACTGAAGATCTCCTGGCCCAACTCTTCAAACACGTATAGCAGGAAGTAACAATCAACTTTTTCTAAACACGCAAGTACAGTAAATAAAAAAAAAAAGTCACGTAGCAGACTCCTGGTATGTCAGCACTGTATGGGTGCAGTAACAGCAAAACAATGGACAAATACATAATCTATAAGTCCAAATTACAAAAGATGACAGCTCAGAACAGAACTTCTTCATGGTAACACACAGCAAGGAAATGCTACCATTAAATAGGGCAAGGAGACAAGTGCAGCGAGTAAACAAAAGGACGCAAGATGAAGGAATACATAGTTTGTTGTGGTGGTGGTGGGGGGGGGGGGTTGCCTCCCACTTAAATTCTAAAGCAAGCTCACACCACATCAGGCAGTCCAGATGGCACAGGAAGGTCAAGCAGATAACAGATGCACAATGCCAGAAGACAGTCAACTGTACTGCCTTTATTACTTTGCACTGAAAGTCACATTAGCCACAGGACCCAATTCAGAGCACCCCCTTCTTTCTCTGAATTCCCAAGCACACGTTTCTCTGAGTGAAGCTTTTTCAGGACCAAAGTTCTAAGAAGAATATGCCATACTGTAACAAAATCTAAACACATTTAACAAATGTTCAGTTTAATCAGGTGCCACCTACAGTATTATGGATATCCCAGCAGGCATCCTTCTGTACTGACTGGCCTAGAGGATTAAAAATATTAGATGACTGACACACCCACCAGAGACACAAACATACACACACACACACACACACACACACACACACACGTGTGCGCGCACGCACGCTTTCTGAACTTAAGACACCCACCTCATCTTACTCAAAATGTCACAGGCAGCCAGAGCAACCCATGCCAAGAAATGGGTTCAGTGCATAGAACCAGTCCCAGACAGGATACTGTTTTTACTGCAAGGCTGATAACACCCCCCCCGAACACACACAAAATGCATTCATACCACGTACAAAGTGTGAACTGTACCAAACCCTTCCATCAATAACACGTCTAAGCAAGTGTTCCATTCCGAAGAGGTGATGGTGGTGGATGAAGACTTCTGTAAGTAAACTGGATGTAACCTGCACTATGTGCCACTCTTCTAATCCATAGTTGTCACAAAATTGCAATAATAAACACAAGAGTATTAATTCCAGTAGCTCAGCATTACGCTCAACTTCACTATAAATGCTTTAAACATTAATCTCATTGCTACAAGAATACTGTCTGTTTTGTCAGTATTCCCAAGGAGGACCATTTTGTCAGTATTCCCAAGGAGGACCGCCAATTCTACATACCATCCCCCCAAAGCTCTTTACTGAAATACCACAAACACAATTCTTCAGATTCTCACTCCTTGAGGTCAGTCTATGCAGTAGCTCAACTGTAGCCCCAGCAAACAAGAAATCTAACGGCAAATCAAAGATACAAAGCCAGAAGCTATTATACAAAAATAGCAGATGGTCAAAACCCCTCAAAATGGGAAAGGGTACTGCCAAGACACCATCACCCCAGCCCCAATCTTAAGCTGATAAACTGTGATGCCCCCGATGTACACCGGGTGTACAGTTACCTCAAGCCCTACCCCATAACAGTGGTGGGTGACAGCAGCTCATCTAATCCCCCCTGAAGCATGCTAGTGGCCAGAGCCCTTTCCTGTGTTCAGTCTACAAGCAGAGCAGAGCACAACACAGATGTCTCATTTACGAGACCTAGCTGGAAGTCAATAGCAGATATTAGAAAGCTTACTAACAAGAGGTTACCAAATTCATACCCGACAGAGGACATTGGAGGAGTCACTGTCATACTGAATTATAAGGACAATAGGAATTAAAAAAAAACATGTTAAGAGGCCAAACATACTGCTTTGGGAAAATTGTATCCTATGAAACTTGTGGCTATGACGTCAACACCAAATTTAAAAAGGATTAAAACAGATGAACCATACCAATGGTATATAAAATGTGTACTAAAGTATCAACAGATGAACAACTCCACTCAACACGATCTGAATGTATTCAACAATTTAATTTACTTTCTGTTGTAGCTAGAACACAAACCACACAGGATTAAAGACTATACATTATGCTCATTCAGGAAGTTGACTGTCAAAGGAATCTTCTGAAAATCATGACTAGAAGAAGCACAAATAAGTCAAGCATCTTGACAGTTCAGAACTGTGTTAATTTAAAAAGCATTTCTTAGGTTATTTGCAAAGCTTGCATAAAGATGGAATCAAAGTCTGGTAGGGAATGCACCTGTGAATTCTAACTTGGCCAGATGAACTACTAAATGCAGATTCACAACTTTTTTCTTTTTATGACAGTCACCTGTGGCTTAAGAAGACCCTGCTGCAGGTGATTAAAATAGTGCTACACAGTCTAAAATCTTTACAGTTGTACTGGACACTACAGGCATGATAAGCATAAACGATTTAAACTTCAGTGAGCCATGAAACTGATCTGGCATTCCCTTTTCCACATGCAGCGGACATGAGACAGGAGGCAGGGACACAAGGTGTACGTTAGCATAACAAAGCCCTGATGCTTAGTATTTGCAGTGGCTTGCAGGAGGAGCCCAAGGGGATCTGGTGACTGATCGGACTGACACCTTAGTAGAAGTGGTATCAATGTCCCAGACAATATCCCCCACCCAGGTCTGAGAAATCCAAGCAGTGTTACGAGACAGTATAATACTCAACATCATTACTCTCAAGAAACAAATAAAAAAGGCGCCGTCTTGGGGACCGTGCAGACATGAAAACTTCACGAAGGCAGATCCAAAGAACTTTATTTTGAAAGTTTCCTGAGTGAAGGCTAGCAAATTTTAAGTGAAACGTGATCTATTCTCCCCCAAAGCAGTAACCACTGTTGTAAGACTGCAAAGCTGGTGGAGTGGGTGCTAGACTGTAGAGTACTACTGTACTTGATTGGCTGTCTGTTAAAATGTTTTCGGGGGGGCCAACTCCTCTTTCTTGGGAGTGTTGTTTGGAGAAGATGCCTGTTGTGTGTCCTTCATGGAAAACTTGTGATTAGAGAGGTCTACATTCTCTACAGTTCGCCAGGAAAGAGACTTACCGAGAACTTAAGACATTCTCCTTCCTGGAGCTCGGTTAAAAATTGGGCGATAAAAAAGACAGAATGAAATCGAACTTAAAAATCTATCATTTTGTGACTTTCACTTGCAGATATATGGAAAGCGTTCTAGTTTTCTTAGTACATTCCCACTCAATGCATTATGTTGTTACACAATGGTAACGCTAATGTTGTGACTAAAAGGACAGAACCTATTCTTTCAGCTTTTCCCCAGTTAGGGGTCGCCACAGCGGATCACCTGCCCGCTCATGATTTCACCTTACACAGAAGGCACACACACGCACTTGGTGCCAATTTAGTTAGAGTGACCAATCCGCCTACAGCACCCGGAAAAAAAAAAAAGGCAACCACAATGACAACATGAAGACTCTGCCCAGCCGAGGATCGAACCACAGAACCTCTTGCTGTAAGACAGCAACGCTAAACACCGAGGCACGAGGCTATTACAATGAAAAATATGCCAAACGAACTGTTCAGGTCAACGCTACACATACTATAGAAATAAAGTATCAATTGATGGCCAAGAAGGTGACTGACGAGAACTGGCATATTACAAAACTCAGAAAACAGTAGCTTTTCCGGCAATATTGGAAGTACATTAACACACCGGTTAGTTCGCTATGAATGGGCGTGGTATGTGATTGACAAAGCGACAGGCAGAGTTTCAATATGTAAACACACCGGGATGGACACGGAATCCATGCGCACAACGAACGCCATCCTCGTCGAAATTATTACTCCTTTTTTTGGGGCAAGCCATTACTGCAGCCCTCTTTGTAGGGGCGCTACGCCCCCACTGAACAACTGTTGTGCAACAGTGCTGGTACTGCAAACACAGTTTGAGCCGTTGACAGTATCTTTTACAGAAACTGTTTTGTGGTGTGAACTCTGCCCGACTGACTGAAATGTGACGTACAACAGGCATTTTTGTTTTACGCCCCTAGTAAAACGTTTCTGTTTTGGTAGTGAATGTCTACAATAAAACATTGGGTTGCTTTCGGCACAGGATGCTGAATATTAATTACATTGTAATATGTCAGGCGGGGTTTGGGCGGGGCTTGCTACTGCGCATCTGGTGGGCTAAATACACTTCAATATCACCAAAATTGAAAACGTGACCCTAAAAAAATCAAAATACTGTCCACACCTTTGGGATTATGAAGGGAAGAGGAATAAGCAGTCCCGATGACGTCCGAGTGTCCAGCCAGTGATGGGCAGGGGGTGTGACGACACTGAAAGTTTCCAGCAATTAAGATTTTTGAAGCCCTCAGGACAGCATGACCCAAAAAAATTAAAAAAACGGGGATCAACCTTGAATAAGTCTCTATTTTGCCCTAACCCCCCCCCCCCAACTACAAAGTCGACAAGAAAGTTAGTTAACTCGATGACTAAGGAAATGCATGGACAATAAATTAATGTTTTATCAGTCAGTGGGGAAAACTGACATTAGGTTTCCAAGACAATCATTTTAAAACTTACACCAAGCCTATTTGCAGAATTACAAACATAGTTAGAAATGTCGCGACATTTCACATAACGGGACAGACTCATTAAACTATTACAGTAAAGGGACGGCCCGATTTTTCTAGAACTAGAACCTCCACGTGATTGGCGCAGGCGTCCCAACAACGAAGCCACGCGGTGCACGTTCTCGGCTAGAAAAGAAACTCCGTGCGCAAGTAAAGTCAACCGCAAAGGGAGACTTCGAGATTCAAAAGATACTGTACGCCCATAGCACCAAAAAAACTCTGTTTTACACACTCAGAAGAGACAGACAATGACCCAACATTATGATAAGGGTTCACGAAAAAAACGCCCCACAATCCTGTCGTTTAGTAATATTTTGTGACAACACAACGTAATTTTCCGGTAACAAGGATGCTGCAATAGCGCCTAAATCAAAAACGGCCTCGGAATATTTGACGATACACTTACCCTCCCGCTGTACTTCCTCTCGTCTTTGTCGCTCATGGTCGGCTCTAGCTACGGATGCACTGCAATACTAACCGGCGAAAACAAACACTTACCACCACCCCCCGTTAGTCGCCGTCGTCGTTACAGGAAGTGGCTAGGTGCACACTGCACGACCCTTGCCTTTCGTTGAAGTGTTTCCGGTCACGTGATAAGAGTTGCTGGCGGTATTAATAGAATTTTGCTTAATTGCAGTTTTAGCTGTTTATGATGTGTGCAACCAGAACTGAATCGTTTAGTACTTTTGTTAATGATTGCTACTTATATATGTGAGAAAGGCATTGAGGGCTGATGATAATGGCACCATGTTGCTTGCACAGTATGGTAACACGTTGGCATTGGTTATTCATGTCCATCATTACAGTTGTCACTGTGGAGATAACTGACAGAAAGAAATAACCTCAAAACTTTTGGCTGTTGTCTTTAATCGTCATATAAAATGTCTGCGTTTGAGGCATTACTCTTACATGGGGGCTCGCATAAAAACATATGAGACAAGGAAGCTTTTAAGATGATTTTTATTGACGTAATTTTTTGTAGGAAAAAAATAAATAAACAGATACATCTTCAATTCCAGAGGAAAAATAAATCTCAACGTCTAGTTACTGTTCGCATACCTCTAGATTCCTCTATCTAATAATATGGGACGGGTTAAAGGGCTAATCTCAGGGACCGTTTCTAAATGTTATTCTTAATTCATTTTAAATGTTTATAGAATAGTATTTTCAAATGCCCAAAGTTGTAGGAATGTGAGATTTTGTGGATCAAAACATAACCCACGGCCAGTGCAAAAGGAGAGAATTTCACATTTTTGCCAAAATGAAAGCTTATTTTTGTAGCATTTGACTTGCTTCTGCCATTTCATATAATATGTATGTGTTCCAGACACAAAATAACTGTTTATGCAACCATTAAAGAAATCTTAAAAATATATTTTGGCTTAAAAATCTCCGAGGACATTTGCCATTGTTTAGGTTTTTTTCACAGGACACAACTGACCAAAGTGGGACGGCCCCTCGCAAAGAGGTTCAGGTGGTAACCCTATCTGGCATTATTGATTGACTGTAATCCTCCGTAATTTACCAGAAAATCAACAATTTCATGATGGACAGTAAAAATGTGAGGCAGACTCTGGGACAATTGAGAAGTATACCTATGCATTAAGTATAATCATGCATGGTCTTAAGACATATAATCAGAGTTACAGACACACAAGTAGATAATATTGTAGTACCCCCCCCCCCCCTGCACAGCAGGCAAGAAAAAAAAAACACATGACAAAAATAAATAAAAACACAGATTTTAGTATTGCAGTTTATGTGTAAGTTGCCGTGGCACTGTGCATTCGCAGCAGCTCATAACAGACTATGCCAATTCATTGATCCTATAAAAGATGAAAACATGCAAAATAACTTATTACTGACATAGTCACCCACTGTTGTAATGCATCCAAGGTTGGGGATGCTACCGGCCTCTTAATTTCTCACCTATTTAAAAAAAAAAAAAAAACATTTTAAGAAATGTAAAAGAGAGAGAAAAGGGGTCATGGGAGGCAGCAGTGCCCCCCCCCCCACACACACACACTGTGGATTAACTATGTTACACCATTGCAGTGTCAATGGAGCTGTAGTGCTGTTTCATTTATTTTTTAGGTGTGCCTGTGTGTATCTGTGTGTAATTGGTATAATTTAGTTGTGACAATTAAGTTTCACTGTCTTAGGATCTTTATAGCGTACTGTAAATACGACAGTACATAAATGGATGTTATTAAACATCTTTATCAGGTGAATCCTGGAGATGTTTACAGCACAGGATCGTAAGAAGTTACTAGGCTAATGGCCCGAAGGCCCTTACAAACCTAGACAAATTCTACCTTTGTTACCATGATTAACACCTATTGCCCCTGTCCAAGAGGGACACAGGTGGATCTCCTGGGGTGAATTTACGGTTACCCAGACTGTGTGTGAAGACGGCCAATGAGGTGCTCTGTTTGATATGAAGTGGGAGTCTTTCCAAAGGTGTGGTAACCTCTGGGAGACATATCTGTCCCTCCAGCAGGCTGTATTGATGTCACATACCAGGTTTAAGTCTTTAGAGCGAGTAATCAGTGTGCCATTTGACTTGTGGATGTGCAGCATTTCCAATAAAGCGGGGTCAGAGATCGTCTCTGAGCAGTCTGTATGAAATAGAATAAAATTACATTGATTTCAGCCGATCCACATAGGATAACTGCTGAAGACCTTGAATCTTCTTTGTGAGGAGCCTTTGTGGTCTCTCCAGTTGCTACAGGTGCTTTGAAAGATACATGCCAAAAAGGGGTTTGCACTCAATTATTGGCCTAATGAATGAAGAGTACAGGGAGATGATAACTTCACTTTTTCTCGAGGCAATGCCCTTACTTATGAGGTGAGCCATATAGAATGCCCTTCTTACCACTCTGCAGACATGGTGATCAAAGGCAAGGTTGCTGTCAACCTGAGTTCCCAGATCTCTCCCCACTGAGTGCGTACTTAGGGTATTGTCACTGATGTGGTAATTTGGAGGAACATTTCTCTTGCCAAAAGGGGTGATTTTGCATTGAGTTTGAGACCATTTTTTTGGCACCATTTGTTTGCGTAAGACCTTCTTGAAGGATGTTGACATCGTTTGGAGATTCTGTGACGGCACTAACTTTGCAGTCGTCAGCAAACTTTGTCAGCCATAGTCCCTTGGTTTTAGCTTGTACTTTGGAGAAATAGATTCCAAACAGTAGAGGTCCCAGGACTAACCCCTGTGGATCACCACTGGTAACAGGTCTGCTGTTGGAGGTGGATTCCCCTATTTTGACTTTATGGGTTTTATCAGAGAGCCAGTTCGTAACCCACTTTAAGATATAAGGGTTTATGTCTAGCTGGGAGAGTTTGTCAATGATGCCCGAGTGAGGGACAGTGTCAAATGCCTTGGCCAGGTCTAAGTAGGCTGTATGCACAAATTTCCCATCGTCCAGGGCTCTTGTGACTGTCTCAAAGAAGTCCACCAGGTTTAATAAGTATGATCTTCCCTTGACAATTCCAAAGTGGGCAGGATCTACTGTTTGGATATCACCTGTATCTTTGTTGATAAGGTCCATGATTCTTTCCATGGTCTTGCAGATAAGGCTAGTCAGGCTAATAGGTCTGTAGTTCCTGGGGTCAGTAGAAGCACCACCTTTGTCAGGGGGATAACGGTGGTTGTTTTCCATTCAGCTGGGATGAAGCCGTACATAGACTGTGATTAAAAAGAGCAGCCAATAGTGATGCTAATTCTTGTTTGAGCCCATGTAGGACACAGCCTGGGATGTTATCAGGTCCCATTGATGCTGTGTTTTTGGCCTTGGAGAGGGTGTTTACGACCTGCTGTTTAGAAATAGAAGGTAGGGGACAGGTGACAGGGATGTCACGAAGTACATGTGGCGGGGACAGGGAGGTGACGTTTTCATCGAACCTGTTGGCTGGCAGGTTAGCTATGTCCACCGGCTCAGTGTATGTGTTACCATTAATTACCAGTTCAGCGTAAATCTGAGCCTTACCTTTTAAGTTACGAATGTAACTAAAGAATGCCTTATGGTTGTCCTTGGTTGAGGAAGCTAACTTGGATTCATAGTTTGCCTTGGAGGACTTCACAAGAAGTCTTATTTGCTTATTTAAGCTGAGGAGGGAGCGTCTCAAGTTTAGAGCCCACTCTTTCTTACTCTTGGATAGCAGTTTCTTCCTTTTATTGTAAAACCTGTTAATGGTGGTTGTCTACCAGGTAGGTTTTTCCCTAGAAGACCTTGTTTTGATCCTAACGGGTATTGCAGAGTCAATGTAGTTATACAGGTGCTTTTCTAGGGCATTGATGCAGAGCTCGGCATAGTTACTGGTTCTGTCTGAGGGAAGAGGTGCAATGAAGCTATTTATACCATCCCGTAAGAGGTTATAATCTGCTTTGGAGAAGTGTTTTAGTCTAGTTGCTGTTATGGGAGGGTCAGCTGTGATAGTTATCTCAAATGAAACTGGTTTGTGGTCAGATCTCGCCAGGGATGAACTCACAGTGGTGGAGCTACATTGGTCTCCCATATTTGTAAGCACCAGGTCCAGGATGTTGGCGCCCCTGGTGGGGGTGTCAACCAGCTGGTCCAGGACATTGGAATTGACAAAATCGAGGAGCCTTTGGGCAAGTGAATCTGAGCACAAGTAATTCACGGGTCCATATCACATAGGTGTAGTGTCAAAACTTCGACTATGTAAATATCAAACCCAAAAGTTCGAAAACTTAAAACTCCGAATACTCAGAACAGCGATTTTTTTTTCCCAGGGAAAAAAATCGCTGTTCCGGTACAAAACATGGAAACACACAAACACTACATAGTGTTTCTAATGTGGGGGGCTTTGCCCCCACACTCCCCAATGTGGGGGACTGTGCCCCCCTACTTAAATATACCAACTCTGAGATCGCACCACAGTGAAGGAAATAGCAAAGCCGTGGAAACGGCCCACCAAATTCTTTCCATGGAAAAGAATTCGATGTTCCATGGCTTCGTTATTTTCAGACTTCGAACTTCCCAGTTTGTAGTTTCGGCATTCGGACATTTCAGCGTTCGGACACATGATATACACCCGTAATTAACCCAGTCAATGCTAGGGTAGTTAGTTGCCCAAAACTATGGTGTGACATAGCTCCCCATGCTACTGAAGTTACACGGTAAAAAAAAAATCTAACCAATCTTTTTATTAAGCTAATGGTTAATTGTACCGAGTAAAATTATAGCTGAGCAGATGATGTCAGTTAGCCTAGCACAGCCACTGCTACATGTTGATCAGGGCAGAAGTGCTCAAAGCTGTGTGAACTTGAGCAGGGGCTGCTACAATTCAATTTAACTATTTTATATTATTTATTTTATTATTAGCACCTTATTTGTAATTTTACTGTAGCATAAATATTACTGTCCCAAAGGAAACCTCTCCTGAGCATTGAAAGCAAAAACTTTTTGCTTTACATCAAAGCATTCTCTCTCTCTGTTTTCTAGCAGAAGTGGTACATTAGCCATCAGCTGAGGGCAAAAATCACAATGTCATGCTGAAAACAAAGGGGGATATTCTGAGATAACATTAATGCAACCTGACTGTGATAAATAGAGTGGTTGGAATTGCACAAGGCTGTCATAGGTGGATTATGCATACATAAGTGCAGACCTGCTGAGGATAATGCTGCATAGTAAATCCACGTATTCTCAAAAACATCAGTTAGAGAGCAAAAGGGTAGACTATGCTATGATAGGTCATATGACAGAGGTCTATCAGTAGTATGAAAAAGAACGCAATATGTGCAATACAGTCAGAACTGATAGTCCATACAAGGGCTACACAGTCAAGTACTAACTCTGTTTATTTTATACATGGAAAGCAAACTGAGTGATGGGACAGCCAGGAAAGGGAAACAGCAAGCAAAATAATATACTGAAAGACAACGGAGAGGGAAAGATGGCATATGGACGGAGGTGCCTGTTTATTTTTAGAGAAGAAGAGTAGAGGGAGAGTGAAGCAGAGGAATGATATGGTGAGGAAAAAGCGTATTGGAATGGCAGCAGAGGCAGACATACAAATGTACAACACAGAGACTGATGGGGAGGTTCTGATACAAAAGGGGCTCAAAGGTGATATGCATACAGACAGAAGGTAGACAGATGGTGATGGGACAACAAACAGGGAAGAGTGACTGATACAGAAGGAAACAGAACACCATGATTAAGGCTAGGGTAAGGAGGTAAGGACCACCTGCCAAACTGCTGTAGTTGAGAACCCACACAAAAGTCAATCAGATCTGTGGTTAACATCATGGGTGGGCTGTGCCAGTGGTGGCCTGATGATTGGGACTGTGCAGCCATGCAATTCTGCCAGTTAGGCTACCAGTGCACCTCACTTGTGACCAGCCTCTGTCCCTCTCACAGTGTTACCCAAGACCCAGTGAAAAAGCAGCATCAGCATCCCACAGGATGACTATCATCACCATGCACAGAGGCTGGCCTGGGGATTCCTGAAGGTCCAGCAGTTGGTGTTGAGGCCAAGCCCAGTGCAGGATTTGGTAGATGCTCCTTCATTATGTTCTTCTCCATGGTTGACACTGCAGAATAAATGAACAAAAGCCAAACTACAACAAAAAATAATAATAAAATGAGAAGAAGATGGAGAGAACAAACAAGACAAAAACAGCAGTTGTTGGTATGATGTACACTTTTGTACGGGAGGGCCTGGAAGGATGGAATACAGTCAGTAGACCAATGGTGATATAAATACCTAGATAGATATCATTCCTTTGTCACTGCAATGTAAGACTGTGGCATAGGTTGTGGACAGTAAGCACTGTGTGTGTGTGTGTGTGTGTGTGTGTGTGTGTGTGTGTGTGTGTGTGTCCCCGTATGTTTGTGTTTGCAATGGACAATGAAACAAGGGAGAAATAAGCAACCTGTACAAAAGAAATGTACAGCCCTGTTGGAAAACAAGTGTATGTAGAGTTAGAATACACAGCATACCTCTCTACTGGTATGATTTAAGTATAACATTATCATTTTGGTCCTCAGGTTTAGCTTTGCTCCTCCTAGATTATGATGTTGCTCATAAAGTTGGACTTGTTTATGTGAAAATATTTTATTAAATTAAAACATAAACTGTCCATCTGTGATTCTGTCTCATAATGCAAAACACAAAATAAAAACATTAATTAACACAGCATAACCATGCACATCAGAAGCGGCTTACAGATGTGCTGTAAGGCTTGCTATAATGTGACAAAGTATGTTTTCATCCTTACTGTAGTAGTCAGATTATCTTTCTCCACCCTCTTCTTCACATTGTCAGAGGGGATCAGAATGGTCCTTCTTCATATAACTATACCAGTGATCGCACTGCTCCCCATAGTGATTGATACTTAGGGCATCACTTACAGCCCTGGCAAGCCTGGCACATTAATGTTGTTAAAAACTACCAGCTTAGCTAGTTAATAGGAACTGGACAGTATAACATACCCCCTACTTATATATTCTAACTCCAAAAGGGCATACACTGCCTGTACTATTTTCTGTGAAATGAGTTTCGTCAAATGAACAATGAGTTTTCAGTCATTTAAATGAGCATTCGGCGATCTGATAGGGATCCATATATATATATATATATATATATATATATATATATATATATATATATATTCTGTTCTTATAGTGCCATCTAGTGAATAATGTTCACTTTAAGTTGTGTTGTATTATTATTATTATTATTATTTTTCAAACAAGCCCTTGATTTGACAAAATCTCCATTGTATTTAGTTTTAGGGCTGTTTTGCCAGTTCCATTATGCAGACAGAAATTATTAAAGAATACATCCTTATATTCGTTAATTCAGTTGTTTAAAAAAGTATGTGAATATTAGATCTATTTTGCACAGTAAAGTAACCAAGCCCTGGTTTAATTTAATTCAGGGGGAATGGGATGTGTTACATCAAATATGTACTAACAGACAAATAAGGGTTATGAAACCAGACAAAGGAGGTGGGTTAGTAGTGATGAATACAATCAAGTACATAAACAAAATGTATGGGTTACTAAATGACAGACGTATGAAGAAGTTTCTAGAAATTAAATCCATATAACCTATGCTAAGATTGATAATTTATGATATGTTGATGCAAGGTCAGACTGAAAAATAATGATTTTACATTTCTTAACATGAGAAACCAATGATAGCAGTGATTTTTGGAATCCCTAAGATCCATAAGGATTTATTTACCCCCTATCCCATTGTCAGTGCAGGGAAATCCAAGACCAGCATCTTGGTTAATTATACTGATTATAAGCTGAAGCATTTTTTTTTTAATAAATTCTAGCTATCCCTTAAAAGGCTCTTGGGATTTTTTTAGCCAAGTTAACTTGACTGTTTTCAGAGAATATTCTATCTGATGTTGTCATTTTCACTTGTTCCTCAGTTGTTGGGTTCAGATCTGATCCTCTGATCCGACTCAGCTGCTTCTTCCAGCTCATGGAACACTGAAACTCTCGAGCTCCTCCCTTTACCCACACACGCACATACCTCAGATCTCGTTTGACACCTTAGCATATGGACATGGTCGCTGATAACTCTCGAGCGAGCATTATATTATTAGTGTGAGTTAGAATTATTTCATATATTATACAGTTTTTTGCCCTTTCTACCTATTTTATTATAGTTATATCTCTAAAGATAAAATCGTATACTCCTTTGCACTCTTTGAGTATTTCTTAGATACCGATGTTGGTATTTTTCGTTCTTTCATATCTCTATTAACATTGTTAGTATTTTTCTCTTTTTCCCCTTTCTGTTCTAGTCTAGATAAAAAAAATCTTCTTAGTTGTTTTCCATTTTCAACTTTAAATATCTCTGCGAAACCTCCAGGTTTCAAAAATTGAGTGTCCTGCAGCCATAAAATTCCAAGTTTGGATGCACAGCCCAGGTGATTCTGACTGTGAGATATATAAGGCATTTAACTCATGGGCCTTGATAGATAGGAAAAATAAGTTAATTCTTAGAGGTTTGCTACCCTGAAAACCTGCTTCAACAGCCTCTGAGGGTCAAACACCCAAAAGAATTTACAAAAAAAGGGATATATTCCCTCTCTAAAGAATCAAGAAAAGATCTCCAGATCTGTCTATGTCTTTGGTACTGGCATATGAACCCTCGATCAAAGTAGCAATAACATCATATCTGACTACTTTGGATCTGAGACATAGAGAAAAATTTCCTCAGATCCAATCACCTGAAGTTCTGCTGGATCAAATCTCTCCTCGGCTTCCCTCCTCTTTTTTGGAACAATTGCCAAGATGCCATTCAAGACCATCTTCCACAGCCTCATCCATTCAGTCTTCCAAGAGTCTGAGAGAAGCTGATGTGAACAGAATAATGAGGAAGTTCCTTGGGATGCAGATTCAAATGGGAGTTCTTCTGGCTCTGACCCCATTGGGTCCATAGACCCTTGTCAGTATCACTCCTCTGTTGCTGGCTCCTTCTCCAGTTCGACCTTTGGTTTTGTAGGCATTGGATCCAAAAGTCCTGGAGTCATCTGCCTAAGATCTGAAGATGTTGGCATCTTCAACTTCAGTGGTGTCTCTGAGTGGTCTGGCACTGAGCAGTTTGGAGTGGGACGACTCTTGGAGCCCTAGGATTGGTGTTGGCTCTGGGGTGTTGGAGTTGACTACGAAGCTGTTGGAGCCATCTCTGCCCCTTGGAGCTTCGACGCTAGATAGCTCAACTCTGACTCCTTCCTTGAGTAGTCTGCCTTTAGGGTGGAAGGAGACGATTGTCCATAAGCATGCCTTATCAGATCCATTGCTGACCTTTTGTCCAAGGTGTTCTGCCTTTGAGGTAGTGGAGAGAGTTTTCTCTGTTCTTGAGTTCCGACTTCTCAGCCCTCCTCAGCTCCGACTGCCCATTTCCATTCGATTCTGCATCTACAGCCTCAGTCAACTTTGCCACTGGGACAGCCAGCCCAAACCAGTCTCCAGACCACCCAGCAAGGTATAATAATCTCTTCTGACACTTATTCGGAGTATCCCACCAAAGAAGTTCCTAGGAAGAGGAAGTGTAAAAGGAGGTACTTAGACTCTTTGCAAGAGTCTGTCACAGAGGATACTGACTTTGGTGAAAGGTCCCCTATATCACCACCCTATGACATCTTATTTGGAGACACCTTAGAACTCCTAAAACAAAGGGGTGGTTAGTCCATCGATGATCCTTTCCAAGAGGAGTCAGTGTTCCAGGAGGCCTTTGACTCAGGCCCATCTACCTCCTGTGTGATTCCACCCACCAATGAGCTCATTGATTTGGTCTCTTGATGGGCATGGAAGAAGCCTGATTCAACTTAGCCTATCCCCAAGATACCAGATAGGATCCTGGCACCACCAATGGATAGAACTTATTGGAGTAAGGGAGTACCCGTTGATGCCGTGGTCTTGGAGGCGGCCACTAAGAAGGAACTGGCAGAAAAAAGTTCCTCTGTCCACTCCCATAACAGGGAATCTAGTGCACTGGACAGATTTGAGAACCGTTTCTATGCTTCAGCAACCTTTGCTCTTAGGTTACTGAAGTCCTTGGCACATTTTACTAGACTTCAGATGGATTTGATTATAGAGCTTTCCAAATCCCTCTCTGGGACCACATCCTCTGAGTTAGAGAGCATTATATTCTCACAGCTGGCTACCCTTCAGTCCATTTCAAATTCATCCATGAGGCTTATCTCACAATTGACTGAAGGTACCTCATGGGCGGTGGTTTCAGGCATTTTCATCAGAAGACATGCCTGGATGCACTTGTTTGACTTTGCAGAGCCCTTCAAATCTTCCTTCATCAATGCCCCTTTTAAAAGTTCTTTATTTGGTCCCAAAGTTAAAGACAAACTCTCTAGGTTTGAGCAGGAAGGAAAAAAAATATCTGCTGTGGGTGTACATTTTTCGACCCCTCAACAGACCTTTTTTAGGAATCAACAAGGTGGATGGAAAATGCTTTTCATAAAATCCCAGGGTCCTTTCCAAGATCCAGGTGGAGACAGTTCCCCCAGGGGCAGAGGGGGGAACTCTAATGGAAGACACTGTCCCTGTGGCAGAGGTGGTCTGCATAACCAGGGATCTAGAGATACTTCATCTCACAAATCCTATCAGCACTCCTGAAAGGAGACCTGACTGTCCATCTCTGGAGGCAGTCAGGGTCATCTGTTCCTGCACCAGACAGCCTGGCTAGAAATTACAAAAGATTCATGAGTGAAGAAGATAATATCTATAGAATATATAATACTATTTTCCCATCCACCCCTTCTGGTATCAAACAGAATCCCCAATGTTCCACCTAATCGGAGGGAAGCAGCAGCACTATAAATAAACAAGCTGCTAGAAAAAAAAAGTCATCCAAGAGGTCCCCCCAGACCAGAAAGAGTGCGGAACTTATTCAAGATTAGTTTTTTAGTGCCAAAGAAAACAGGAGACATGAGCTCAATCTTGGATCTCAGCCAACTAAATCAATTAGTTCAGTACACAAAAGTTCTGGATGGTCATGATTCAGCCCATTCCGCCTTCCCCGTGCAAGGACAATTAGATCTTCAGCATGCATACTATCATATAAAAATGAACAGACGGTCCAGGAGATATCTACACTTCTGACTGGGAGCCAGTTATTACCAGTTCAGACCCCTGCCCTTTGGTCTCACCACAGCCCCCAGGGTGTTTATCAAGTGTATGGCAGTAGTTGCAGCGCACACAAGCTCACACAAAACTGCAGGGATTCCAGGTGTGTCCATATCTAGATGACTGGCTCATAACCGCTCCGACCAGGCATCATCAAATTCAAGCTCAGGACTACTTACTCCAGTTATGGTGTCACCTGGGGATCTCTGTCAACTACCAGGTACCAATAAATAGTGAAAATACAGCAAGCACCTTCTTTCACAAGCCACACTTTACTTTCCAGTTATCTGTTGATCTCTGTCAGCTACAACAAATCCCAGCTGGAGCCATGTCAGATACTGGAATTCACTGTTGCTTTGTTCAATACAACCACTCAGATAGCTTCCCTTCCTCTGTCTCAGATCCAAAAATTCAGTTCCAGGTGAAAAAGATCATTCAAAGGTTTTCTCTTTCAGCTCGTCTGATGCTTAAAGCATTGGGATCCATGTCAGCGACAATCACTGTTGTGCATGTAACAAGGTACCATATAAGGATTCTCCAGTAGACACTAGCAACTCAATGGTCTATTCTCCAACAACCTTTATCCAGTCAAATCGAAATAACAAAAGCCTGAAAAATTACTTTCTGTGGTGGATCCATTCCAGTCAAATAAAATATGGCTGCCCCTTTGTTCTTGCTCATCCCAAAGCCACAGTAACTATGGATGCCTCTCAGATCAGGTGGGGGGCATTTCTTGGGAAGGACGGTCCAAAGCACATGGTCCCCTAAAGAAGCCAACACATATATCCATATCCTGGAGATAACAGCTGTCCTCCTAGCATTGTAGGCCTTCCAAGACACTTTCTCAATTTGGACTATTGTAATTCAGACAGATAATGTATTAGTACTCAGGTACATCAACAGACAAGGGGGAACCAGATCTTACCCTCTTTGTTGAGAAGTTATGACAATATGGCAATGGGTGATCTCATCCAGTCATTTTCTGATAGCAGCACACATTCTGGGAAAGTCCAATGTGATTGCAGACAAATTAAACAGGTCTATTATAATACCTCACAAGTGATCTCTAAACATGAAGGTGGAAGAGAGGATCTTCTGTCAGTGGAGCCAACCATGGTTAACTCCAGACGCCATAGGAGCACAAACTGGTGAAGAACGAAAAAACAAAAACTACAAAAGGCAACAAAGGTACTGGAGAACTTGAACAAAAGGCTTTAATAACATGAAGCGCTTTTCGTCCAGTACAATGACTGGACTTCATCAGACCTGATGATGTCCAGTCATTGTACTGGAAGAAAAGCACTTCATGTTATTAAAGCCTTTCTTTCAAGTTCTCCAGTACCTTTGTTGCTTTTAGTGGGCCAACCATGCTGCAATCTGTCTGCATCTCATCTCAACAACAAATACAGCAGGTTCTTTGCCCTGTTCCCCTTAGTGGGGAAATCCGAGACATGCTCTACTTCATGCTAGGCCCTCCTGTCTCCTTTACGCTTACCCCCCCATTACCCCTCATTCCCAAATTTCTTCAGAAAGCATCTGGATTGAAGAGCACAGTTATCCTCATTGCCTCTTACTGCGCTCATCAGATCTGGTTTCCCTTTCTTTGGCCTCATCTTCTACTTCCATCCTTGATCCATCTCCAGACCTACTGTGTCACCTAACAGACATGACTCATCTGGACATTTCAAGCCTCAAGGTGACCACATGGTTTCTCCAGTTCTGTAGATGGCCCTGGCTCTCCTCCCCTGTCCATCACATTCTATTATCATCCCAAAAAGCATCCACTAGAAAAGTTTACATAATTTGGGGCTCATAAAATAATTTAGATCCCTTCTCAGCTCCAATTTCTAAAGTTCTTGACTTTTTAGCTACAGTTTTCAATGAAGGGGCCAGCTTATCAAGTGTAAGAGTACAATTAGCAGCCATTTCTAATTTTCATGTTTGACTAAATAATTAAACTTTAGCATCTTCCACACTTTGCAAAGACTTTCTCAGAGGTACATATCTACTTAGACCTTCATTAAGGATCCTATTCCTCCTTGAGATTTAAATATTGTCATGCAGAACGTAACTCAACACCCTTTTGAGCCATCTAGTAAGTGTGAACTAAAATTTTTGATGTGGAAAACGAATATTCTTGGTTGCTATTACTCCTGCCAGAAGGGTTTTAGAAATTACAAGCCTATCATCTAAACCCCCCCCCCACTTGATTTTCCACAAAGATAGAGCATCTTTCTGGACTAATCTTTCCTGTCTACCTCAGGTGTTGTCAGCATCCAACCTTAATCAGGTTATCAACCTTCCAGTCTTCTTACGAAATTTCTGAAATAAAAGAGAATATATGATGTGAGAGTGTTCAGTCTCGCCGTTTGTTCTTACACCTGGGTTTGGAGCCGATCCTCGGCTCCGTGTCGGCCGCTTGGCAAAGCTCTGCATCGAGAAGAAGCTCGAGACCAACCTAACTCCCACAATCCCCCTCTGCCTTTACCCCAGATCTAGTTTGCCGCTGCAACGTTCGCATCATTTTTGATGAGCTCGGACCACCTTAAAGCTAAGATTTGTTATTTCTTATATTTTGTTTAAAAATATTTCTCTCTAAAGTTGACTGTGTGTGTGTGAGTAGTGTGTCGAGGGTTTCTCGGTTCCGTATATAGTTTTTATATACTTTCTTAGAGTTTATTCCCTTGGGGCCTGCCCCACCCCTTTAACTTTACTGGATTGACTACATGATTTGACTTACTTACAGGATTTGACAATTTTTTACTGGATTTGACTTTTTGTACTGGCCTTGCTATTATACCTGGATTTGACTTGTTAAATGTCTGAAAAGGCTAAATCAGGCTTCAAAAGGTGCCAGTGTGGACAGAAAATGTCTGTCACAGATAATCATAGTTCCTGCGTCTACTGTCTTGGCCCTCTCCATCTACAGGAAGACTGTTCCATCTGCCATTCTTTCAGTGGAAGGGTCATGACAGATAGGCGCAGGAAACTTATGGATAGGGGCCTTTTGAAGCCTGCATTCCAAGAGGCACTGGATGCATCAGACCAGGCATCTAAATCCTCGAAGGAATCGAAGACGTCAGAGCCCATGTCATCGGCTCCGAGCTCTTCATTTAAAGTTCGATCACCGGTTCCACAGACTTCGGGGCCGAGTGTTGAACTTTTGTCAGTTACCGAGCCTCGAGTCTTGGAACTGGTGACGGAGCTTCCTCCTCCTGTACTTTTGAGGTCGGCTCCGTCTTCGATTCCTTCGACGCGTTCTTCGAGGCCCCTCTCCGACACCGATGTAGACCGCGTGGTGCAGAAATTGATGGAGAATACGGCCTTATCCAAGCTCATCTCTGTCTCCTCTCAGTTGGTGTCGAGACTCGAAGGCCTTCCCTTATCTCCACCTGTTCCTCCTCCGAGGCCTATCCAGTCTTCGGAGCCGGGAGAGGCTGATCTGTTGATTGTGGAGCCCTCGGTGCCAGAACCGTCTTTTTCTCGGTCGGCACCGTTCACCTCGACTCCGTCGGATCCTGTACCGGAGTCTCGGAGCCGAAGATCCATCCTTGGATCGGGGACCGAGAGTCGGACCGATATTTCGGTTCTGACTCTCCCTCTCGGAGCCTCGGCTCGGATCGACTCGGCTCCGTCCTCAGGGTCGATGCCATCGGTGCCTGTCTCGGGGATTCCTCCGATTTCTTCGGAACCTGGGGAGGCCTCGACTCGGGACCCGGGGGCTTTCGATCTCATGAGGAAGGTGTTGTCTACTCAGACAACCACTTCAGCAGAGACGGCTTCTCCTTCCCGTAAAGGACCGTTATCCTCCTCTGCACCCACGGCTACATCTAAGCGTCGAGCACCAGTGTCTCAGCCACCCCTTGAGGGTGCCCCCTCTTCCTCGGAGGCTTCACGGATGCCCCGAAGAAGTTCCGAGGAAAAGATTGTGTAAGAGGAGACACTTGGATTGTCCACAGGAATCCTTGACATCGGACACTGACTTGGATGAGTCAGAAGGGTCCCCTAAATCACCCTCAGAGGATGTCTCCTTCTCTGACATCCTGGAGATCCTAAAACAGAGAGGTGATTGGCAAGCCCTACCCCCTTCTGAGGATGAGTCAGTCTTGCTGAAGGCATTCAGTGCTCGCCCTTCCTCCTCCTGGGTCACTCCGCCCTTCGATGAGTTGATGGAATTGATTGCTCGGAGGGCGTGGGAGACACCTGACATGGTGGAGCCAGTGAGGAATCCAGCTAGCAAGTACGGCTGGTGCTCGGCAACCAAGCTGCTGTGAACAATTATGAGAAAAAAAGCCAGCACCTCGAGTGGTTCTGATACATATGATTTATTATATAAGAACTAGACCGGTTTCAGCTATTCAAGCTTTCATCAGTAGTTGAAAAACACAAGAAAAAAGCTGCTCCTTATATATTCATAAGAAAATTGTGACCTCACTTCTTTGTTTTGTCTTCCCGCCATGGTCACGAGCTGGTAACTCTTATTTTACCACCCTTGAATGAAGGTTCTTCAGTTAGAATCCATTACAGTGTGTTAAACCTTCTAACAGCACAAAATGAAAGGTATGGTGGAGCCAGTCCCTAGAAAGCCTAATAAATATATTACAGCCCCCCAAGACAAGGCTTATCTAACAAAGGGAGTTCCAGTGGACGCTATGGTGGTGGCAGCGGCCACGAAAAAGGAGATGTCTGAATCTTCCTCATCTGTCCATCCGCCTAACAGAGATTCTAGGACTATGGACAGGTATGGGAAGCGCATTTTTAGTTCAGCGGCTTTTTCTATGCGATCCCTGAACTATTTGACCCATTTTACACGTTTACAGAGGGATCTAATCAAAGAGTTGGGAGATACCCTCCAGGGTACTACAGATGCTGCTGTCTCGGAGAAAGTTACAGCACATCTCAATACCCTTACATCTATTGCAAACTCGTCCATGAGGCTGATCTCATACGCAGTCAAGGGTCGAGTAGGGCAGCGGCTTCAGCGATTGCTCTTCGTAGACAATCCTGGATGCGCTTATGTTCCTTTGCGGAAGCCTTCAAGTCTTCCTTTACTAACGCCTCATTTGATGGTGCCACTCTCTTTGGCCCCAAAGTAAAGGAGACCCTTACCCGGTGTGAGCAAGAGGGAAAGACTCTGTCTGCTGTCGGAGTCCGTTTTTCCACCCCATCCAGACCGTACCCCAAAGGGCAACGTGGTGGGAAAATGTGGTTTCGAAAACCCCAAGGCTCTTTCCCAGGCACACAGGGTGATGCCCCCTCTAGAGGCAGAGGAGGGGGCAGAGGTGGAAGACGCTGCCCTGGCGGCAGAGGGGGTCCGCAAAACCAAGGTGACAGGGATACACTCCCCGGGAAACCTTTCCAGCACTCCTGAGAGGAGGCCCGGCTGTCCTGCTCTGGAGGCAGTCGGGGGTCGCTTAGCTTTATACCCTCAGGCCTGGCAAAGTCTTACATCAGACAATTGGGTAAAAAGCATTGTTACCAGAGGTTACAAAATTCCCTTCCTATTGCCCCCAATTCCGCAAAAAAGACTCCCAGATGTTCCGCCCCATCTGCGAGGCCCTGCAGCTATAGAAATTTCAAAGCTGCTAGAAAAAAGAGTCATCCAACCAGTCCCAGCGGACCAGAGAGGATTCGGAACTTACTCAAGGTTCTTTTTAGTTCCAAAAAAAGACGGGACTGGAGGCCAATTCTGGACCTATGCAAACTCAATACCTTCATCAAGAAAGAAAAGTTCCGGATGGTCACGCTTCAATCGATCCTTCCATTTTTACAGAAGGACGACTGGATGTGCTCAATAGATCTAAAGGACGCATACTACCACATCAAAATGGCCAGGGCATCCAGGGATCACTTGCGCTTCCGGCAAGACAGTCACTTTCAGTTTCGAGCCCTGCCCTTTGGTCTGACCTCAGCCCCCAGGGTTTTCACCAAATGTATGGCAGTGGTAGCGTCTCACTTGAGGCGCCTGGGATTCCAGGTGTTTCCGTATCTGGACGACTGGCTCCTTTCTGCCACCACCGGGCGTCGACTGATTCAGGCCAGGGATTACACACTTCAACTCTGTGTTCATCTCGGAATTTCCGTAAATTTCGAAAAATCTTTACTACAGCCATCACAGCATATCTCATTCATAGGAGCAGAATTGGATACGCGTTGCTTAATCCTAAGACTTCCTCCAGAAAGGATAACCTCCCTACAAAACCATATATGTCTTCTTCTATTATCCAGAAAATCCCCAGCAAAACTGGTTCTGAAGGTTTTGGGTCTCATGGCAGCTTCTCTCATTGCGATACCCTTGGGAAGACTGCACATGAGAGTTCTTCAATGGCTACTGTTTGCACAATGGTCGTTCCAACACTTACCCCTGACACACGAAATCCACATCACAAACATATGCAAATCACACCTGGCTTGGTGGCTTCAGACTTGCAATCTTTCCAGCGGAAGACCATTTGTGCTACCCACGCCGATAGCTACGGTGACCACGGACGCTTCCCTGATAGGGTGGGGGGGCATCTTTCAGGGACAGACAGTCCAAGGTGAATGGTCTAATTTGGAGTACAATCTGCACATCAATTTTCTAGAGTTGAGGGCAGTGTTTCTAGCGTTGCAACACTTTGCTCCCCTCCTTCCTCTAGGGACAATTGCAGTTCAGTCGGACAACATGTCCGTAGTATGGTACATAAACAAACAAGGGGGAACCAAGTCTTATTAACTATGCAGAGAGGCCATGAGAATTTGGCAATGGGCGGAGTCCACGGGTCGCTTTCTGATAGCAACGCACATCCCGGGGTTATCCAACGTCATAGCGGACAGGTTGAGCAGAGCCATCCTGTTACCTCACGAGTGGTCCCTCAAACAATCAGTTGCGAAGGAAATTTTTCGCAAGTGGGGCCAGCCTTCCTGCGATCTGTTTGGTCTCCAATGAACGCCAAATGCAGAAGCTATTTTGCCCTATTACCCCCTCCAGGGGAAGTCCCCAGGGACGCTCTGGTTCATGATTGGCCCCCGGGTCTCCTGTATGCTTTTCCTCCTGTTCCCCTGATTGCAAAATTTCTACAGAAAGCCAACAACCTGCAAAGGACAATTATCCTCATTGCCCCATTCTGGCCTCATCAAATCTGGTTTCCCTTTCTTCTGGCACACCGAATTCGGGAACCCTGGATCCTGGACCCAGAGCCGGATCTACTGACCCACTCGTCAGGGGCATCCCACCCGTCGCTACTCTCCCTCAAACTAGCAGCTTGGCTGCTCCGCTTCCCTTCTTAGCCAGGTCTGATCTTCTTTCCCCTGCAGTTCGAAATATTCTGGTGGCTTCTCATAAAGCTTCCACTACAAAAATTTACACTAGTAAATGGAAGCGTTTTGTGCACTGGGCAAATACACATCAATTGGACCCCGTGATAGCTCCTCTAAATAGGGTCCTGGAGTTTTTAACCAATCTGTTCCACCAAGGAGCTTCTCCTGCCACTTTGAGAGTGCAATTGGCTGCCATTTCAAACTTTCATGTGGAAGAAAGTGGGGCTCCTATTATGGCTCACAGACTTTGTAAGGCCTTTCTAAAAGGATCTTTCCATATTAGACCTCCAGTTAGAAGTCCTACATCACCTTGGAACTTGAACCTTCTTTTATCTCAACTGATGCTACCACCTTTTGAACCAGCCTCTTCCTGTCCTTTGAAGTTTTTGTCATGGAAGACCCTCTTTTTGGCGGCTATTACATCGGCCAGACGGGTGTCGGAGCTTCAAGCTCTTTCCGTTAAACACCCTTATTTGATCTTTCACCCTGATAGAGTATCTCTTCGCACGAATCCATCTTTTCTTCCCAAAGTTTGCTCCGTTAATAATATTAATCAGTCCATTGAGCTCCCCACCTTTTTCAAAAACCACTCCAATAAGTTGGAATACATGTTACACAAGTTAGATGTTCATAGACAACTCAGATTTTACTTGGATAGAACAAAAGATCACAGAAAAACAGACCGGCTTTTTATAGCCTTTGCAGACAGCAAGAAAGGTATGGCAGTTACGAAACGAACCCTCTCCAAATGGCTTTCCGATTGTATTATTTTTGTTTATACTGCCTCAGAGCAAACTTTACCTGTCAAGCCCAAAGGACACTCTACAAGATCAGTATCTACATCCCTGGCTCATGCAGCCCGCCTACCGTTAGACACTATTTGTGTGGCTGCTACTTGGTCTAAACCACATACATTCATTACTCATTACAAAGTAGACAGGATTTCTAGGGACAGGGCAACCTTTGGTTCCACTGTGCTCAGGAACGTTCTCCCGTGAGTTCCTCAGGAACATGGAGCTAGGGACGCTACCCAGGTGTAAGAACAAACGGCGAGATTGAACACTCTCACATATAGAAGTTATGTCCTTACCATAACGTTCCATGTGGAGTGTTCATCTCGCCTTTGTTCTTACAATCCCACCCTCCCACCCTCAGGAAGAACGTCCAGTTTCGGTGTCTGGTTTGGTTTTTCCTGCTTCTGCCTTAAGCAGTTGTTGTATATATATATATATATATATATATATATATATATATATATATATATATATTTTTTTTTTTTTTTTCAGCTATGTTGTTCTTGGCATGAATGTGTTATTCTCTCTGTTGACTTCTGGTTTGCTTGCAAACTAGATCTGAGGTAAAGGCAGAGGGGGATTGTGGGAGTTAGGTTGGTCTCGAGCTTCTTCTCGATGCAGAGCTTTGCCAAGCGGCCGACACGGAGCCGAGGATCGGCTCCGAACCCAGGTGTAAGAACAAAGGCGAGATGAACACTCCACATGGAACGTTATGGTAAGGACATAACTTCTATTTACACCTACTGGATGCTCACAGACAATTACATTTCTGTCTTCAGAGAACCAAAAATTTGAGGAAATCTGAATAATTATTTGTTTCCTTTTAGGAATCAAAATTAGGCAAACCAGTTTCTAAAGTAACTTTAGCCAAATGGTTGACTGATTGTATTACTTTTGTATACGAAAAAGTGGGTTTGCCTTTACCAAAACTACCAAAGATGCATTCCACTGGATCTGTGACAACTATTTCAGCTTTTTTGTCTAGAACTTCCTTGGATAATATTTGTGCAGCTACAACTTGGGCTAATCCTCATACTTTTATTACTCATTACAAATTGGATCTGGTCTCTAAGGGAAGAGCAGGCCTTGCTTCATCTGTGCTCAGGAATATCCTTCCTTAGAGTCCTCCTGGGATTCAGGAAGCTGAGGACTCTGTCCCACCAGCTGAGGAATGAATGGAACTGACAACATCATATAAAAAAGTTATGTACTCACCCTAATGTTCCATCTGTGTTGTCCATTTTCATTTTTCCTCAACGTCCCCCCCCCCAACAACCCTCTCCTTGCTTTACTCTTGGAAAGATCGAAGGATGCTACAGGAACTGCTGTTCCTTTGTCTGAGTCTCAGATTCTGTTATATCATTATTCCTTAATACTTTGCATGTCAATAGGCAGCAAACAAGAGCTGAGATATGTTAGGTGACTATGGAATTATGGGTAAATGCAGGAGCTGAGAGTTTCAATGTTCCACAAGCTGGAAGAAGCAGCTGAGTTGGATCCGATGATCAGATCCAAACCCAACAGTTGAGGAAGAATGAAAATGGCCAACACAGATGGAATGTTATGGTGAGTTTATAACTTTTTTCATAACTATTGATGTTAAGGACCTTTACTCTGTTACACCACATGAAGTAGGTTTAGAATGTTTCAGTGATTTCTTGGTTTAAAAATCTGGTGTATGTGATGAGGAGATTAATGTTATTACCTGGCTAATGGAATTAGTGCTAATAAATAATTACATGTATTTTTAAGGGTATCTGTTGAGGGTACATATTATCATCAGCATGCAAGTGTTGCTGTGGGTGTGCTGCATATGTGCTGGTCTTTGCTAATGTAGTAATGGCTCATTGGGAAAGAAAATTTGTTTTTAATTCTGTACTTAATCAATCATGGAGCTTATATGTGCACTTTCTGGATAACATTTGTATCTTCTGGAAAGATAGTGTTGATAGACTGATGGAATTTACAAGATATATTAATAATACTACTGGATTCCTGAAGTTCACTCACCATAGTTCAGAAAGATATTTCCTTTTTGGATACCAGTATCACTAAGATATAGCATGAGTTTATCTCTAAGATATACATATATATATATATATATATATATATATATATATATATATATATATATATATAAAGACATATACATATATGTATATATGTGTATGTGTGTATATATATCTCTCTCTCTCTCTATATATATATATATGTGTGTGTGTGTGTGTGTGTGTGTGTGTGTGTGTGTGTATATATATATATATATATATATATATATATATATATGTATACACACACACACACACACACATATATATATATATATGTAGGTTCATAGGTTGGTACTGAGCTATCTGCCTGAAGGCATATAGTAGCCCAGCCACGTTGTGTGGTATTCACCGCCCCTTTAGTAGTTCCCTAGACCCTTGTACTAGCAGCTAGTACCCTTGGCCCCTATCTAGTAGTGCTGTTGATGTGATCCCCGGTGTGAACTTTCTGTTACCCATCCACTCATCAAGGTTCCTCTTGAAGAGTTATAGTGAGGTGCTCTGTCTTATGTAGATCGGGACCCTGTTCCATAGTAAGGGAAGTTTCTGCGAAGGGAATCTAACTCTCCAGCATGTTCTATTCATTGTTGTGTTGAGGTTTATATCCCTAGAGCATGTAGCTCGAGTAGATTTGGTTTTGCTAAGATGGAGCATGTTCAACAATTCTGGGTTGGACATGGCTCTGTATGTTAGACAGAGATCGCCTCTGAGAAAGCGGTATGCAACAGAGAACAGTCTTAGCTTTTTCAATCATGCTGCATAGAGCAATTGTTTGACGCCAGTAATTCTCTTGGTTAGGTACCTCTATGGTTTCTCCAGCTGCGGGGGATGTCTAGCCAGATACATTCCAATTGGTGCATTGTACTCAATAATGGGTCTGATGAGGGAAGAGTAGAGGGGCACCATTACATCCTTAGATCTTGATGCGAACCCTTTCATGATCAGATGGGTCACATAGAAGGATTTTTTTAACCACTTTGGCAACATGGTTATCAAAGGAAAGCTGGCTATCTACTTGGGTCCCTAGATCCCTTATTTCTTCTTCAGATTTCAGGGATTACCTCCTATGTTGTAGTTTGTGGGTACTCTGTTTTTTCCAAAGGGGATTACTACGCATTTTTTTGCATTTAGCTTGAGACCATGGCTTTGACACCATGCATCAGTCTCATTTAGGCCCTTCTAGAGGATCTCCATGTCGGCCGGAGACTCTATTATAGCACCCAGTTTGCAGTCGTCCGCAAACTTAGTCAGCCACAGCCATTCCGTGCTTGCCTGTACTTCTGAGAAGTATATGCCAAACAGGAGGGGCCCCAGGACAGAGCCCTGAGGCACACCACTCATTACTGGTCTGGATTCGGACATAGATCCCACTACTCTTACTTTATGGGATCTGTCTGAGAGCCAGTTTGTGATTCATCTTGTGATGTAAGGGTTTATGCCCAGGCTGGTGAGCTTATCAATAATACCCGAATGGGGAATGGTGTCAAATGCTTTAGCAAGGTCAAGGTAAGCCGTGTATACATCCTTTCCCTTATCTATAGCCTGAGTAACTGTCTCAAAGAAATCCACCAGGTTCAGGAGGCATGATCTGCCCTTGACGAAGCCGAACTGTGTGGGGTCCAGTGACTGGAGGTTCCCAATCTCTCCATTTATGAGTTCCATAATGATTCGCTCTGTAGCCTTACAGATCAGTCTGGTCAGGCTTATTGGTCGGTAGTTCCCAGGGTCAGTTGTGGCCCCACCCTTGTGTAGCAGGACCACCATTGCCGTGCGCCATTCTCTGGGCACATATCCTGTGAGGAGGCTGAGACTGAACAGGGTATTAAGATGCGGGGTTAATTCCTTTTGGAGCTCGCGTATGACACAGCCTGGGACACCATCTGGTCCCATGGAGGCAGTGTTTTTAGCTTTAGATAGAGCCTTGTTAACTAATGTATCAGTAATAATTGGACTTACACAATCCCCTGGAATGGTAATAGGCCCTGTAGGTGGTGAGGGGGGGTGAGAAATTTGCACTGAACCTGTCAGCCAAGATGTTGGCAATGTCAGAAGGGTCAGTGTATTTTGTTCCATTTTGTACTAGCTCAGAACAGACCTGAGCATTGCCATTTAGGTTTTTGACGTAGCCATAGAAGGCCTTATGCTTATCCTTGGCAACTTTCTTTTCAAAATTAGCTTTAGTTGACTTGATGAGGGCCCTCAATTTCTTACTAATGCTGATCAGGGATGATTTTTCTACTTGAGATTTGGCCTTTTTTTGTATAAGTCTCCTCCTTTTATTGTAAAGTTTGCTTATGGCCGGGGTCCACCAGACTGGTTTCTTCTTGCTTGAGGGAGGAGTCTTGGTTTTATTTGGGATAGCACGGTCCATGCAGTCCTGAAGATGCATATAGAGTGGTTTGGTGCAGGATTCCGCATCCTGGATATCATTATCTTTCTGCAAGGGAATAGTGAAGCTTTCCACTTCAGATGCAAGTAGTTTGAAGTTTGCTTTGGAAAGGTTTTTGACTATGTTTTTTTTGACTGGGGGAGGTGGTGGGATGAGGATGTCCAGGGGTATCAGTTTGTGGTCGGATCTGACCAAGGAGGGAGTGATAACGGGTGTGGTACAGTGGGCGCCCATATTTGTGATGATTAAATCCAATATGTTGTCCCCTCTAGTGTGGGAACATACTAGTTGTTCAAGGGCATTTGAATTTATAAATTCTATGAATCGCTGAGCATAGGAGTTGGA
>NC_056738.1:497700612-497780612 GCF_019279795.1 Protopterus annectens
AGTGATTTCATTTGGGAGAGAGTTCCAGGATCTGCCTACAGTGTTCACGAAGAGAGAGTCACTGGCAGAGCTGTTAGTTTTGATAGTCTAAACTAGTAATTTATTAGAGAAATGAAGAGGTCGGGGATTGCGATAGGGGGTGATAATATTTTTAAGAGCAGGAATATTATCTGGATTGTAAAGGATCTTATGGGCAGTAATCATGAGGATATGCTGGATCAAGCTGGGTAATTCTAGCCACTCAAGCTGGTTTAGGTTAATACAATGATGAGTCCTATAAGGCAGGCCAGTTGCAAATCTGGCGATATGGTTATAGCAGATGACAGATGTACCTAGTATACATTGAATGAATCCCCTCGGCTATACATCTCATTATCCACGTATTCTGTTTGAAGGAGATTTATACTTAAAAGAGAGCCAGGTAACATGTCTGCATTGTTAAAGGTAAAGATCGGGGACACTGGAGTTTGGCATGTATGGCTTCTAATGTGGTGAACTGGGAGATGTTGCACTATTTAATGTTAGAAGAGACTGGTGGGTGGGAGTATTAAAGTATATTGCCTGAAAAAGTCAATGGTAGTGGCATGAAGGTTTTTAATATATTGGTGACATAAAATGTTTAAAAGGCACTCTTATACTTGCATATGGCACTCTTAACTGACTATAAAGTGTGAAATTGTTGTGTACTTCCCATTTATTAACAATGTGATTCTCCCAGGTGTAATATTTATTCATTTCCATGTCTTGGTCTTCTCATTCAGATGTCCAGACCTAAACCTCTGGCACTTGTTATATATTTACATTGTTCTGATGGTGTTTAGATTCTTGAAATGGGAAGAGGGGAGATGTTTATTTGTATACCTATACCACCTGCCATTGTAGTAGTCCCCATGATAATTATACCTCTAATCTTTTTTTCCTCAAGATTATCTTTGATTATTATACTTATAAAACTTGTGTAAGAGGTCTGATGAAATTTGCCATTACACCTAATGAATATGTGATAGCATTCAGTGTGCTTCTGTAGGACCTTTTGCATGCTGTTCTATACATGCTCCATTCTGAGGACAGTTGTTATTAATGGGCAATAACATTCTTACTCAGAAACTACTTTCACTGGCAAGCTAGTGTTAACAAGCCTATGGTATGTATGGTCTCATATGCAAGCGTATGCTCTTGTGACATTGTCAGTGTACCATGCAGTCTGTCAGTCTAATTTATTCGGGTTTACTGTCTGACAAGAATGCAAGAAACATTAGAAGACCTATTACAGATTGCTGCGATCTACCAGGTACTGTGATATTAACTCAGACACACCACTCTACTACAACTCTGTCTGTTTATTGTGGAATAATTTAGTGACATGTTTTATTTTTGTGCTTATGTATCTCTCTTTACAGATACCTCAGCAGAGATTCAACAACTGTGGAGGGGGATTGCATTGCATGACTGGTGTATGGTCATGTTTGTTTGAAGAATCCATGGCATCCTGCCATTTCTGGCAGAAAAGTCCATACATATCAGTTGCACTGTATGTTCCAGACTGAGTGGTCAAAAATGACATTTCTAGAGCACTATGCATTGAAGTGGTAGTGGTCACTGTCTTTCTAGGAGAGATGCATCAGGCAGTCCTAGATGCATGTAGTCCCGGCTATATATCTTTTAAAATCTGGCTCATGTATGACAGCCAGCGATACTTCTGTATTACATTTTCTCCACAGGTCAGCAGGATCCCTGATATAAACCATTAACTGAAATTCATTTTAGCCTTAGTCACTGATGCCATGACAAGTCACATGTCTAATCTGTGCTGTATTATTCCCATTTAATTAGATCAGCCAGTATTGGACTGACGTATGAAACTGCAGACCTCTGACATCTTTGTGTGTACAGCACTTGTGACACAGATAGCTGTTCATACTGTTTATAGACAATATATTTGAATAAAGATACAAAATATTTGTGTGTGTGTGTGTGTGTGTGTGTGTGTGTGTGTATATATATATATATATATATATATATATATATATATATATATATATATAGATATATATATATATAGCTTTCTTTATATTGTGGATGTGTAGACTGGGTCACAAATGTGGCTGGCATTTTGAGTGGTTAGTTCTCTATGGTTGTATTCATATATTCATCCATAGTCATGCAGCATGTCCCCCATTTTGTGTTTTCACTGAACCCTGGTTTGTTTTTCTACCTATGGCCAGCACGTGTCCAGCTTTTGTTTGTACAGACATATTCTTTATAATTTTTCTCACTTGTATCATGACTATCCCAATTTGTCTTATTTGTCTTGTATGCTTATTTATATCTGGATTTCTGCTGGTTTCCCTTCCATGTCCTTACTGTTACCCTGTTCATAATTTGCTTACTGCCCCCTTCCTGCTCTGCTTTCTAAAAAAAATAAGGTCTCATCCCAACAAAAAAATGCTTCCCTGCATCTGCATATCTCATATCCAGAGACTTAAGTTTTCCTTGTTTCCACTGTGAATACATCTACTTGTTTATATGGAAAAATGTGCTACCTTTCAGACACCATAAAACATATCGCCAGTGTATTGGTAGATCCCTATTAGAATTCTTCATGGGGTGACATGTTATTAGTGAGGAGACAGGGGAAGTGATCTTGTGGGGGGGACTAGCAGGTATTCATGGACAGAATCCTAAGGCGAAGTCTGGTAGAATTTCTAGAAACTATAATCTCCAGGACAAAAACAATATGGGTTCATGTCCAGAAACAGCTGCAATTAAAACGTATTCCTAATTTATGAGTGGGTTACAGGTGAACTTGACAGGGGAGGACCAGTAGTCATAATCCACATGGACTTCAGCAAGGCATTTGACAAGACTGGAGCAAGACTGAGAAGACGGACAGCTGCATAGCTAACTAGTAGGGCACCATACCTCTCAATCTCTTAGGAGGAGAAATCTGGACAAAGTCAAAAATTATTGGGGGACAAAGGCCCAAAAATGGGACAAATTGTAAATATTGCCTTTGTAACGTAAAAGGTTGCTAGAATAAAAGGTTCTGTATTGCCATACATTTTCTGAGGAATATGAAGTCTGAAACGCAGATGTCTCATTTAATGAATTTAATCTTCACTGATTTGCCACAAAACTACAAATTTTATGAGGAACAAACCCAAAATATGAGGCAAAAATAAAAAAAAAATGAAAAGACCAATGGTTAGACCACAGCTGAAGATAAAAATGGAATAATCCACGTCAGGAAATAAATCACTTGCAGCTTCACAGTAGTGCCCTTTATAAAACCAAAAGTTGTAACTGAGATGTAGTAGTCAAGGTAGGAAACGGTTCACTTGCAGTTTCACACCACTTTATTAAACAAAAGTAAGCGCTTTCGCGATCTAAGTCAGCTGATCGCTTCTTCAGACTCATAAAAACAGTTAAAACATTGGTATTTAAAATATGGTTCAACCAATGAAAACATATATAGAACTATGACATAGACTAATTAAAATTGCATACATCAGTACATTAATTTGCCTTATATTCTGCATAAGATGAAATAAAATATACATATAACAGACACATTGTATGTAATAATCCATATTACTTAATGTTTTAGTGGTCTGGATTTTAAAAAAGGTTTCAAGGAAACAGCATTGTTCAATCCAGGAGACCTATCTGCCTGAAGTAATAAAATCCATCTTTGTTCTGCTTCCTCTACCTTATTCCTTATATCACCTCCCTTCTTACTTTTATTTATTATTTCTAAAACCATGAAATTAAAAATATGTTTCCTATCTTCTTCTTCCACATGTTTTGCTAAAGCACTTGCGTCTTTTTTATTTCTTATATCTCTAAGGTGTTCAAGGATACGTTCCTTTAGACACCTATTGGTTTTACCTATATAAAAGCCATGACAGACAGTGCAGAAGCTGAAATAAACCAAATTTTGTGTTCTGAAGTCAGCATAAAAATCTATATCAATTATAAATCCTAGTGTAGGATGTTTATATGTAGATTTATTATATAAATAGTCACATGCTGTACAATTTCTGCAAGGAAAAGTCCCCTGCCTATCAGATAGGATCATTCTTTCATTGTTTCTAGATTTATAACAGAGTTGCCTTTTTAAGGACCTCTTATTTCTAAAAGAAAAGCTGGGTCTATCTTCTAACAATTCTCTCAAGTCAGGATCCGACAATAAAACATTCCAATTCTTCTCAAAAATATTACAGAACCTTCTGATGTCACTTGAATAAGTTATAGGGAATCTAACTTTAAAATCATGACCTTCCTTGCTTTTAACATCTTCTACAGTATTTGAGAAGAGCGGTTTACATCTCCCATCCCTATTTTCAATGGTATATTTAGAGCTTTCATTTATGTCTTTCTTACTATAACCTCTGTTTAAGAAGTCTTTCTCTAATATAGTCATTGTCTTCACAAAGCCTTCATCTGTATTATGTAAGCGGCTTATTCTCATATATTGTCCTTTCACTACATTTTTGTGTACAAATATTGGATGCATACTAGTCTTATGTAAGATACTATTTCTCCATGTAGATTTTCTATACATCCCTGTTGTAAGTTCATCTAACGCTGTCTTCTTAACCAAAACATCTAGGAACTCAATAGAGTCTCTGGAATGTTGACTAGTGAATCTTAAAAATTCAGTGGTGCTATGTAAGTACTCCACCATCTCTTGCAACTCTTCACTAGTACCATCCCATAACAGGAAGACGTCATCTACAAAACGTATATACCATACAATTTTGCCAGCATATTTATTGCTAGCACTTAATACATGATCTTTTTCCCATGCAGCCAGTGCTAAGTTGGCGTAGCTGTTAGCACAAGCCGTGCCCATTGCTACACCAACGTTCTGTAGATAAAACTTGTCATTGAATATAAAGACATCATTTTCTAGGACAATATCAAGCAACTCACATATCAAATTAATCTTAGTGCTTTGAAAAACTTGTTTCAAGGTCAGAATATCACGTATTTTCTCAATACCCCATTTATTCGGTATCACTGTGAACAGTGAAGTGACATCCATTGTCACAAACATATAATTTCTATTAATATTCCTGGTCTTATTATATAACAGTCGCAGAAATGCCTTTGTATCCCTTAGTATAGTCTCACATGATTTTAGGACTATTTGTAAATTTTGTTCAATATAAATTGAGATGGCTTCTCTGGCCCATCCTTTACTGGATACAATAGGTCTCATAGGGGGCTGTGTGATGTCTTTGTGAATTTTAGGTATACCATAAATAATGGGTATAGTTGGATGTTCTATCTGAAAGTAGTCAAACAATTCCTCTGATACATAATTAGTAATCAATAAGTCAAAAATATATACAGATATCCTGTCAATTATACCTTGTACTTGTCTCTCATTTAGTTCAACATAAGTATCTGTATCATTCAAAAGTTCCATCATTTTCTTGTAATAAAAAACCTTATCCATTACTACTACACTGCCCCCCTTGTCAGCGGGCCTAATTTCAATGCTGTGAGAATCCTTTAGTTCTGACAGTGCTTCAGTTTCTGATTTACTCAAGTTATAAAATCTAGGTGGAAGATTTTTAGCATGCATCTCTCTAATTTCATGCTCACACACATTAGTGAAAGTTTCAACTGTGGGATGTATCTTGGGTACAAAGGCACTAGGTTGTTTAAGCATATTATCAAATACATTTCTTTTAAACATGGTTTTAAGTGTTAGGTTATGAGAAAATAACTTCAGCTCTTTTAATAAATCAGTTAATACTGTTTTCTGTGCTGGAATAAAGTTCAGGCCTCTATTTAACAACGAGGCTTGTGCATCAGTTAAAGAAAAGCTAGATATATTAATTACCAAGTTTTTTGTTGGTTCTTGCTCCTGGTGTTCATATATGCAGGAGTCACTCGTTCTCTCTGCTGTAATCGCGTTCTCCCTCTTTGATTCCTGCTGCTCGACCTGTCCCTTATTGGCAGCGCCTTCTTTAACACAAATGGAAGGATTGAGGTTTGTGTACATTCCTTTTGCTCCAAAAAAGCTACTGAATCAGAATTAACACTGGAATCCATCCTTCTGTTAGTGCAAGCCATTTGGAAAGTTTCTTTTGCCGTTCCACCATTTTCAAATGTGGGAGGTTCTATACATACTCTCTCTGTGCTGACATCACTGTTCTCACAGGGATTCTGATTTAAAGGGGCAGTACTATGCATATTTGAATTTTCAGAAATCTGTACTGTAGTCATTTTTTCTACATTTTCTGTACTCACAGCTGTTCTTCTTGGCCATGAAAAGACCTCTTTACATTGAAAGTCATTGAGGTCCCTTTGCAATTTTTTAGTTTTAGTATTCTGCAACCTCTTATCATAGCCCTGTATACTGTCAGGAAGTTCATCTAATTTACTGCCTAGTACCTCTATAGGAAAATTATTTGTCAGTTGTTCTTGTAGCCTCTTTATCTCATCGGCTAGCTCTTTTTCTTGTGGTTTAAAAAATTCTATAAGCAAATGCATATAATCATAGCTAAGCTGTAAATTTAAATTCTGCCATTTTTGAAGTAATTCAGGGTAGGTCTCACCATAAGTAGGCATATTTAATACTCTGAGACCTCTCGGCACTATTTTATATTTCAGTGATGCTTCTAGATGAAACCTTTGCCACTGTAGCCTTTTAAAGCTATATAACTTATTCTCCAGATCTCTATACAGTTCAGTGAACTTCTTATGCATATCGTAGACCACTTGTTCTCTTTCATTCACTGGAAAAATAGGGTTTAGCATCAAGGGGTTGGAGTATATATGTAGTAGTCCAACTAGTCGTTCACATTGATTCTTACTGTTGTCATTACCTTCAGCCATGTCCCAGCTTTTAAATACAGTCCAAAAAACACGTGAAAGAAAACAAAAGCTGGATAAACGCCTGGTATACACCTCAAGCGAAAAAAATGAAAAGACCAATGGTTAGACCACAGCTGAAGATAAAAATGGAATAATCCACGTCAGGAAATAAATCGCTTGCAGCTTCACAGTAGTTCCCTTTATAAAACCAAAAGTTGTAACTGAGATGTAGTAGTCAAGGTAGGAAATGGTTCACTTGCAGTTTCACACCACTTTATTAAACAAGAGTAAGCGCTTTCACGATCTAAGTCAGCTGATCGCTTCTTCAGACTCATAAAAACAGTTAAAACATTGTTATTTAAAATATGGTTCAACCAATGAAAACACATATAGAACTATGACATAGACTAATTAAAATTGCATACATCAGTACATTAATTTGCCTTATATTCTGCATAAGATTAAATAAAATATACATATAACAGACACATTGTATGTAATAATCCATATTACTTAATGTTTTAGTGGTCTGGATTTTAAAAAAGTTTTCAAGGAAACAGCATTGTTCAATCCAGGAGACCTATCTGCCTGAAGTAATAAAATCCATCTTTGTTCTGCTTCCTCTACCTTATTCCTTATATCACCTCCCTTCTTACTTTTATTTATTATTTCTAAAACCATGAAATTAAAAATATGTTTCCTATCTTCTTCTTCCACATGTTTTGCTAAAGCACTTGCGTCTTTTTTATTTCTTATATTTCTAAGGTGTTCAAGGATTCGTTCCTTTAGACACCTATTGGTTTTACCTATATAAAAGCCATGACAGACAGTGCAGAAGCTGAAATAAACCAAATTTTGTGTTCTGCAGTCAGCATAAAAATCTATATCAATTATAAATCCTAGTGTAGGATGTTTATATGTAGATTTATTATATAAATAGTCACATGCTGTACAATTTCTGCAAGGAAAAGTCCCCTGCCTATCAGATAGGATCATTCTTTCATTGTTTCTAGATTTATAACAGAGTTGCCTTTTTAAGGACCTCTTATTTCTAAAAGAAAAGCTGGGTCTATCTTCTAACAATTCTCTCAAGTCAGGATCCGACAATAAAACATTCCAATTCTTCTCAAAAATATTACAGAACCTTCTGATGTCACTTGAATAAGTTATACGGAATCTAACTTTAAAATCATGACCTTCCTTGCTTTTAACATCTTCTATAGTATTTGAGAAGAGCGGTTTACATCTCCCATCCCTATTTTCAATGGTATATTTAGAGCTTTCATTTATGTCTTTCTTACTATAACCTCTGTTTAAGAAGTCTTTCTCTAATATAGTCATTGTCTTCACAAAGCCTTCATCTGTATTATGTAAGCGGCTTATTCTCATATATTGTCCTTTCACTACATTTTTGTGTACAAATATTGGATGCATACTAGTCTTATGTAAGATACTATTTCTCCATGTAGATTTTCTATACATCCCTGTTGTAAGTTCATCTAACGCTGTCTTCTTAACCAAAACATCTAGGAACTCAATAGAGTCTCTGGAATGTTGACTAGTGAATCTTAAAAATTCAGTGGTGCTATGTAAGTACTCCACCATCTCTTGCAACTCTTCACTAGTACCATCCCATAACAGGAAGACGTCATCTACAAAACGTATATACCATACAATTTTGCCAGCATATTTATTGCTAGCACTTAATACATGATCTTTTTCCCATGCAGCCAGTGCTAAGTTGGCGTAGCTGTTAGCACAAGCCATGCCCATTGCTACACCAACGTTCTGTAGATAAAACTTGTCATTGAATATAAAGACATCATTTTCTAGGACAATATCAAGCAACTCACATATCAAATTAATCTTAGTGCTTTGAAAAACTTGTTTCAAGGTCAGAATATCACGTATTTTCTCAATACCCCATTTATTCGGTATCACTGTGAACAGTGAAGTGACATCCATTGTCACAAACATATAATTTCTATTAATATTCCTGGTCTTATTATATAACAGTCGTGCCTTTGTATCCCTTAGTATAGTCTCACATGATTTTAGGACTATTTGTAAATTTTGTTCAATATAAATTGAGATGGCTTCTCTGGCCCATCCTTTACTGGATACAATAGGTCTCATAGGGGCTGTGTGATGTCTTTGTGAATTTTAGGTATACCATAAATAATGGGTATAGTTGGATGTTCTATCTGAAAGTAGTCAAACAATTCCTCTGATACATAATTAGTAATCAATAAGTCAAAAATATATACAGATATCCTGTCAATTATACCTTGTACTTGTCTCTCATTTAGTTCAACATAAGTATCTGTATCATTCAAAAGTTCCATCATTTTCTTGTAATAAAAACCTTATCCATTACTACTACACTGCCCCCCTTGTCAGCGGGCCTAATTTCAATGCTGTGAGAATCCTTTAGTTCTGACAGTGCTTCAGTTTCTGATTTACTCAAGTTATAAAATCTAGGTGGAAGATTTTTAGCATGCATCTCTCTAATTTCATGCTCACACACATTAGTGAAAGTTTCAACTGTGGGATGTATCTTGGGTACAAAGGCACTAGGTTGTTTAAGCATATTATCAAATACATTTCTTTTAAACATGGTTTTAAGTGTTAGGTTATGAGAAAATAACTTCAGCTCTTTTAATAAATCAGTTAATACTGTTTTCTGTGCTGGAATAAAGTTCAGGCCTCTATTTAACAACGAGGCTTGTGCATCAGTTAAAGAAAAGCTAGATATATTAATTACCAAGTTTTTTGTTGGTTCTTGCTCCTGGTGTTCATATATGCAGGAGTCACTCGTTCTCTCTGCTGTAATCGCGTTCTCCCTCTTTGATTCCTGCTGCTCGACCTGTCCCTTATTGGCAGCGCCTTCTTTAACACAAATGGAAGGATTGAGGTTTGTGTACCTTCCTTTTGCTCCAAAAAAGCTACTGAATCAGAATTAACACTGGAATCCATCCTTCTGTTAGTGCAAGCCATTTGGAAAGTTTCTTTTGCCGTTCCACCATTTTCAAATGTGGGAGGTTCTATACATACTCTCTCTGTGCTGACATCACTGTTCTCACAGGGATTCTGATTTAAAGGGGCAGTACTATGCATATTTGAATTTTCAGAAATCTGTACTGTAGTCATTTTTTCTACATTTTCTGTACTCACAGCTGTTCTTCTTGGCCACGAAAAGACCTCTTTACATTGAAAGTCATTGAGGTCCCTTTGCAATTTTTTTAGTTTTAGTATTCTGCAACCTCTTATCATAGCCCTGTATACTGTCAGGAAGTTCATCTAATTTACTGCCTAGTACCTCTATAGGAAAATTATTTGTCAGTTGTTCTTGTAGCCTCTTTATCTCATCGGCTAGCTCTTTTTCTTGTGGTTTAAAAAATTCTATAAGCAAATGCATATAATCATAGCTAAGCTGTAAATTTAAATTCTGCCATTTTTGAAGTAATTCAGGGTAGATCTCACCATAAGTTGGCATATTTAATACTCTGAGACCTCTCTGCACTATTTTATATTTCAATGATGCTTCTAGATGAAACCTTTGCCACTGTAGCCTTTTAAAGCTATATAACTTATTCTCCAGATCTCTATACAGTTCAGTGAACTTCTTATGCATATCGTAGACCACTTGTTCTCTTTCATTCACTGGAAAAATAGGGTTTAGCATCAAGGGGTTGGAGTATATATGTAGTAGTCCAACTAGTCATTCACATTGATTCTTACTGTTGTCATTACCTTCAGCCATGTCCCAGCTTTTAAATACAGTCCAAAAAACACGTGAAAGAAAACAAAAGCTGGATAAATGCCTGGTATACACCTCAAGCGAAAAAATGAAAAGACCAATGGTTAGACCACAGCTGAAGATAAAAATGGAATAATCCACGTCAGGAAATAAATCGCTTGCAGCTTCACAGTAGTTCCCTTTATAAAACCAAAAGTTGTAACTGAGATGTAGTAGTCAAGGTAGGAAACGGTTCACTTGCAGTTTCACACCACTTTATTAAACAAGAGTAAGCGCTTTCGCGATCTAAGTCAGCTGATCGCTTCTTCAGACTCATAAAAACAGTTAAAACATTGGTATTTAAAATATGGTTCAACCAATGAAAACACATATAGAACTATGACATAGACTAATTAAAATTGCATACATCAGTACATTAATTTGCCTTATATTCTGCATAAGATTAAATAAAATATACATATAACAGACACATTTTCTGTGGAAAGTTGAGAGGTATGTAAGACACAGAGGGTCATAGTGGGAGGGGCAATGACAAGAATTAGGAATGTGACTAGTAGAGTACCACTTGGTTATGTCCTAACTCCAGTACTGTTCTGTATGTTTGTCTCAGTCATACATGAAAGAAGAGGGAACAAGATCAGCCTCTTAGCTGATAATGCAAAACAGGTGCAGTACTTGGAGTGTGTTGGTAGGAGTAGGGCAGGATTTGACAGGAATTGAACCATGGAAGGAAACATGAAAGTTGTGGTTCAATACAAACAAATGCAAACTACTTCACTTAGGTCACAGTAACGACTGAGTAAAGTATCAGTTGGGATAGTGAAACTGATAGCAGTGGAGCAGGAAAAAGAGTGTTACTCACACCTGGGATGGACCACCAGGAGCACAGTGAGACACCAGTGGTCACATTACACAAAATACATTGGGGTGTACCCTCAGGAGAACAGATTTTAGAAGCAATAGGGTAATGCTGCCCCTCTACGGGACCTTGGTTAGACTATACCTTGAGTACTGTGAGCAGCTCTGGAGGCCCCGTAAGGAAGAGGTCATCAGCCTGCTGGAAGGAAAGCAGAAGACAGTCACCAGAAAAATCCATGGGGAAGTAATATAATATGACCAGAGGTTAATTAGTTTCAGAATTATTCTCATCTGAGATCAGATGAGATGAGGGAAATGATATCGTTGCACAACAGAAGGATGTGGTAGTACCATTCTGAACAGAAAGGATAGAGGGGGAAGGCGGGACTAACTGCTCCCTTCCTCAAATTATTTTATTCTTACCGGATTATTGTTTATTTAGACTTTCAAATGGAAAGCAAATTACATGCTATATAACATGCTGCTGTCTGTAATCATTTTTATTTGTAAGTCTTTGTTTGAGGTATTGTTTTTTTATTTTAAAGTGAACTATATTTTGATATTGATATTTATCTTAATAAATGAATATTATTATTTAAAATGGTTTTGTGTTACCTGTAAATTGAAATTTGCTTTATTTAGTATATGTTTTAGCTCCATGTTTTCTTTTATTTAACATTCCCTTGTTGGAATTTCATATGTTTTATAAAGTGCATTTTAATATAACATTGTAATAAAAATTGAGTTCAGTTGGCTCTCCAAAAATACTTTTTCACACATAGGGTTGTAGACCCATGGAATGGACCACAGGAATGGATGATGTAAAGATAATCCACAGTGGCATTCAACAGGGCATGAGGTGCAAAATGCTGAGAGGGAAGGGAAGGATGCAGAGAAAGTATAATTCTAAGTGTACTTAAAAAATCAGACTATAAAGGCCTTTTGTGTCCTTCTGTTGTCAGATAAGTGCTTTGTAATGTAATATGCACCCCGTTTCTGCTTTCCTGTACTACTGCTCCCTGCAATGCCTTTATTGTGCATTGTGATATCCACACAATGTATTTAGTACCACAGCAGCATGTGTTTACACTGATACTTGCTATTGCAACTGTTCATATGTAAAAAATTAAGCTATTGATCAAGCCTAGACAATAAATAGAGGTCAGAATCAAATATCCTACCTTGTGTCTGTGAGGTTAAGACCTTAACCATTATGCCAGTACCCCCCCATGTGACCATAAACATCCAGGACAGTGCAGCATAGCTATAAATATCCGTGCACTTTTCTATTATATTGGAATGCTCATTCTATATTCAACTACATGTACATCTCAGTGCATTAGTTGCCTTTTTTTTTGGTGCTGTGGAGATTTATGTGCAAAGTTCGCTTTTCAAAAGCTGTGTGTCTGAAGGAGCAGTGCAGTCCACTGCTTTGCTTACTTTAAGCTATTTGGCTGTCTGCAAAAGGCTATTTTTTATTTTTATTAATTTACAACATTGAAAGTATATGCTGAGAAACAGGAGGGATGCGTCTTCCTATCTAGGGCTGTTTGCTGCACCATAATTGTTCTGCTCATGAGCGGACATTATTTGAACTTGTTTGGAGGTACTTGTTGGTCTTTGTACTTCTCCCTATCTGTCCTTTTAAGGGCACAGATGAAGAAGTTTTGTTTTTTCTTATTTTTTATTAATTTACAGCATTAATTATGTGCTGAGAAATGGGGAAGGGTACATATTTGCCTGCCTAGGGCTGTTAGCTGCACTATAACTGTTCCATTCACGAGTGGAAGAGAGTTTGTGGATGCATTTAGCATCCTGCGTCAATGCAAAAATGTGGTATAGGAGAGTTAGTGTTATTGTTTTGTAGTTCATAGCCAAGTACTTTATTAGTTTTATTTTGTATTACTGTTTTGTTACTTAAATGGACTTGATGGACAAGTTATGCCTAAATGACCTTGTTTCTACAGGCTATTTAGCTAAATGTTGTAATGGTAACATGTATGATAAAAGTTGTTTACACCTCACAGGTGGTAGTATCAAATGCAACAGATATTCTATACATTTGCCAAGTGTAGGTAGTGAGAGAAGGAATGATAATTTCAGCTGTGAAAATAATTTTCCTGTTGTTAAGATCTTGAAAAAATGATGTTACTCTGACTTCAAACAACAGTTGTAATAATGTTATTCAAATCTCTACTCAGACTGATTTTAGTTATGGACATAAATTCTTGTTTGTCAGATAGTGGTATTCAGACTGCAGGTTTTGGGGGTGATATTGTAAAATCCTACAGCTCTTATGGTGAACAGTATATAGAGCTAAACTTAGTAATGGTTCATCTGTTCCAAGGAAGGTGTTAGATGATGTAACTGTAGCTTCAAATGAAAGTAATGTTTGCAAGATTAACTCTAATAACACTGTTGTTGTTAACTTAAATAATAAACACCCTTTGTGTGAAGAAGATATGATGGATGACTTTGCAGTTAGTTAAGAAGAATAAATGTCTATTGAAATGTCAACACTGAAAACATCAAGTGCCAAAAAAAGACCAAAAACATAGAAGAGTGAATCTCAAAACTCGCTCTTCTCCTTAAAACTTCTTTTTGGGAGGGGGGCAAGCCCCCCTGCCCCCCCAAACTTATATATAATAACTCTAAGATTGTCATACTTCTGAGAAAAGGGAATATTCCAGAAATGGCATCTCAAACTTAGTGTATGTAAATCCAATCCTTCAGCAATTCAGTCTCTAGATTTCAGGACATACTCTAACAGTTCCAGACCTTTAAGATGGCTACTATAATAAATGTAGGAGGGCTCTTAGTGGTAACTCCATCAGTCCAACCAATGATTTATCTGGTCAGGTACTTTCAAGTGATCCTGGTTGTAATGTATGTATAAACTCTTTTGTACTGAAAGATAAATTCTAATTATAGGAGATTGCTCATTAAGGGATGTTAAGAATATTCTCCCCAGGGTTCAAAGACAACAGGTAACAGTGTATTGTTTAAGTGGCTGTACCTTGGATGATATAAGGGATACTATAAGAAACACATGTAATAACCACCTGCGATATGATGCCATTATCTTTGTAGGTGGGTCTAATGATGAAATTAGGTCAAGTCAGAAAATTGTGGGTTACATATTTGATCTAAGTAAAATCTATGTATTTAAGTTGGCCTTTTGTGACATTTTTCCTGCTCCTAGATTTAAGGGTAAAGTGCACTTAAAATCTAGAGCATTTACCAATTTTATAAGAAGAGAATCCTTGAAGTATTGTATGAAAACTGTTCAACTTTGTTGAAAATTTTAAATAGCAAATATGTTTATTTTGCTAATAACTTGTTGCATTTGCATTATATGGGTAATCACGTGTTGTGTACTTATTTGACAAAATTAGATAAAACTTTTTTGGAGTGGAGGATGTGATTAATGTGAATGGAAAAAGGTGCTAATTAAAATGTCTGTTAAATAATGCACATGGTCTTAACAACAAATTAGCTAACTTTGAGGTTTATTTAGCAAATGATTCTTTTGACATTCTATTTATAACTGAAACATGGTTTAGTACTAATAATACTCTACTAAAAATTTAAAGTTTTACTAGACATAATAATTATAGGTTTAATAAAAGCAGGGGAGGAATATCCATTTACATTTCTACTAGGTTTTCTTCTGTATTAATTTCAAGTGATGAGAAGTCAGAGTTTATGACTGTGAAATTAACCAATGAAGGTAGAAATATGAATGTGGCCTTTTTTTATCACTCACCAATTTTACCTAAAGAACTCAATGTTGTATTGAGTCAATAAATAATTACTTGTTTTGAGAGGAGCTTTGATATAATTGCTGGTGACTTAAATGCTCCTAGTATTGATTGTTCAATACCTTTATCATCTAGTAAATTGGAAAATAAGATCTTGAGTGAAATTATGTCTTGGGGATACTCAGAGAGTGTAACTGAAAATACTAGGGGTAGTACTGTACTGCAAGTAGTCTGGCTGCCTAACAAATTAAAGAATAAATATTGCAGACATCTCTACAGCTGGGGTACTCAGACCATTGGTGTGTTATTGTTAAAACTATGAATTTTCATTCACCTAAAGGTAAAAAAAGGGTACAGGTTAAAAAAAAATCTATAGACTAGATTTTGCAGCTATTACAACTATCCATTTACAATGGAACTGTGAATATGAGATGAAAGGTAAAACTATTTGTGAAAACTGGGATATTTTTTATAGTAAAATTGACAGTCTGATTGATTGTTTTGCTCCAACATATATTTCAACAGGAAGGAAGTATTTTAGATCTCCCGAGTGGAGCAGAAAACATGAATTAGACATAAGAAAAAAATGAGGAAATTGTTTATGTACGTTAGGGCTTATCCAGCAGTAACAAATGTCTGTTTATAAAAACTATAAGAAATATTTTATAAGACTAGTTAATGAATATAAGACTGCCTATGAAACAAAGCAGAGCACTAATGTATTGGATAATAAAAAGGGTTTGTTTAAACATCTATCAGGCTATGGTTTGGCTGATGCCTCAAGTTAGGTACTAAGAGAAAGTTCTGGGTGTATAACTGATCCTGAAATTTTGACCAATTTATTTGTTGATTTTTTTGGTAGCTCTTCTGTAAATGGTATAGACTTATTTTCCACCAAATTTATTAAATTGCTATGTTCCACTAATGGTAGATCATATACAATTTTCATTAGATTGTATTAAAAAGAACTCAGCAGCTGGACCAGTTGGATTGAATTTCTATTTTTTTTTGAGAGGTATAAGTGATTGTTTATATCCCTGTTTGGTTTAATTTGTTTCAGAAAACTTTAATTGAAGGTTTTATTCCACAAATTTGGAATGAGGACATTGTTGTTCCATTACGTAAAAATCACCCTGATTATACTGCTAGTGATTACAGACCAATTAGCTTGACGTGTATCCTGGGGAAGTGCTTTGAGAGGGCACTATACTCATCATTTAAGCATATGTTTAGTTTCTCTAGTGATGTATACCAACATGGATTTACATCTGGAAGATCAAGTCCAAGTAATCTGGTGAATTTCTATGAACATACTGGACAAAGGCCTGGGTCTAGATGTAGTTTATTTGGATCTGGCTAAGGCCTTTGATTCAGCTCACTATTCTGTTTTCATTGCTATACTCAGTAGGACAGATATGAATGTGTTTGTAAAACAATGGGTTATAAATTGGTTGGTAGGTCGGAAAATCAGAGTTCAGATTGAGAATAAACATTCAAAATATGTGTCCACTATATGTTGTGTTCCTCAGGGGCTCGTTTTCAGTCCTCTGCTCTTTGGTTTGCCTATGAATAATTGCCTGACATCTAAACAAATTTGAGTAAATTTTTTGGATGATTTAAAGGTTAGAGGCATGATAACTAATAGAGCAGATCATCAGTGTTTGCAAAATTATCTGGTAAGCTAAGTACATTGGTTACAGTAAAAGGGCATGACATTTAGCAACAAATGTTCTGTTGTTGTGCACTTTGGTGTTAACAAAAAATTGCTACCCATATGCCCTGGATAATTCTATTTTTTTTTGTTAAACAAATTAAAGCTTTGGGTTTAATTGTTGTTTCATCTTTTGCCTTTTACTCTCATCTAGGAATAGGGTTGTTATGGTTATTTTCTGCAGGTATTCACCCCATTATAGAACACTGGTTCCCTTTATATGCTGGGGATTTCACTGATAGCTAAGCTTGAGCACGTTTAAAGAACAGTTACCAAACATATAGCTGGACATCAATCCTTATATGTACAGAGATTTGAAAAATATATCACTTTATTCAATATCTTCTAGTTTATTAAGGGCTGATTTTATGTTAGTGTACAAGTGCAATGAGGATGGGGGGTTTCTGCAATGATGGGAGCTGTGCAAACCATGGTTTAAATACTAGGAATAATAATTTATTACTTCATTTATCTAGTGTCAATTCAAAACTGATGTCTACTTTTTTTATTTTCGGACTGGTAGATTATGGAATAATCTGCCTACAAATATTAGGTGTGCTAACAGTTTACTAATGTTGAAGTCTTCTTTAGACATATGATTTAAAGATTTGTCATATGTAATGGAGTCTAAATTAAAGCAAACCCTTAACTGGCCTTCTTAGGCCCTGGGATTGAATCTTAGAATTACTTAATCATTGAATCATTTTTACATTGACATGGCACTGTTTACAGGTCACTGCTGTGATTCCGTCTTAGTGGAGACTCTCCACAACCCTGCCATATTTTTTTGATCTGCCACAAGTTAACAGTTTAAAAGATTTTGAGAGAGAAAGATTTAATGTACTTAAATCACCAACTATCATGAAAAATGCCATGTATCTCTTCAAAATAAACTGTGTCATACGGATTTGTAACAGATTGTTTCAAAATTTGATTTTCACTGCAGTTGCATTCCATTAGGGTAGCACTCTGGGGCTGTGTTCAACATTGTTGCTTCAGCACTCATCTCTCCAGTTTAGTTACCAGCTGTAGTCCTGTGTAGAGTCTATATGTTCTCCCTTGTCTAGTTGTTTTACTGGATACTCCAGTTTCCTTCAACATCCCAAAGACATTCTGTAGGTGAATTGATAACCCTGTAATATGCCCTTAGTAGTGTGTGAGTGTGTGTGTGTGTGTGTGTGTGTGTGTGTGTGTGTGTGTGTGTGTGTGTGCGCGCGCGTGCACGCGCGTGTGTGTGTATTTGTGTGCACTGATCCTGAGGTAGAATGTTATCCCATTCAGGGTTACTTCTGTTCCTTAGTCTCACTGAATGCAAGACTTCAGATCATCAAAACCCTGAAAAGGATGAAGCAGGTTCTCAGCTGTCCCTGATTTTCAGGGACATCCCTGATTTTGAGTTAATTTTCAGCTCAGTCCATCTTAATCCCTCTTAACAATGGTACCCTTTGGACAAAAGGTGATGAGTTATACTTAATAAATAATGACAATAATTAAGAACTAAACATTTATTTTACTTCAGGAAATGTATATTAATTCATATTCTCCAATAATGTTAATGCCTCAAGTTAATAGAACTAATATTTTAAAAGTGTCCCTGATTGTCCCTGATTTTTTCTGGATTTGTTCCTGATTCTGTTAAGATTTGTCCCTGATTGGTTGAGAGCTATGAGCAGGTATCAAAATATTAATGAATTAAAGGATGACCACTTTGATTTGTCAGAGGTATCACAGAATGGATAACATAATGAAAGACCGAACAAACATTACATAAGGTGTACTAATGCTCCCACTTCAGCTAATCATGCTCTCACAGTGCTAATGAAAGTTATGTTTAGGGGATGGCAATAAAGACAACTACAACTGCTTGGTGACCTGTAGCCAGGATGGTATACACAGTACTTTTGTTGAGACCATAAGACTTCTATAATAACACTGAAACACTAGTTTTGCCCTTACAAAACCATTATCTCCACATTTAGAAAGGCCACTGACACTTCTGTGCATTTTACATAGTCTGTGGTGTTCAGATGCACTTATTTAAGTCTATAAATGCTTACTTGTTACTACATTGTCTTTGTCATCAGCATTTTTTTTCTAATTGATTGCAGAGGTCAAGGACTGTAAGTCTTCAACTACATTTATAATTGCAATATCAAATAGAAAGATCTAAGAAATAGGTTGTGAATTATATATATTTTATTTTAGTAAAAGGATACAGCTTGTTAACAAATGCAGGTTAAATAAAACTCTGAGAAAACTAGAGTTGCACTGTGAATTGATTTAAGAAAATTGACTGCCCCTAAACTTAAGCTATCACCAGTTCTGACACTGAAAATAACGCCCTTTCAAAACCAGCTGACAGCAGGCAGCAGGTTAGTTGGGACAAATAGCTTTTCCAATAAGTGGGGAAGTGACCCACTTGGGTGGGGTGAAAATGAATCAGTACTTACCTGCTGTCAAAGCTGCTATGCTTCAGTGATTAATTGAGCCATTCCTAATATGCATACCAGGGAAGCTCCACATAAGATGTAGTTATTGTGGCAGTCTAGTTTCTCGAACATGTTACTTAGCATTCTCAAAGACTAATTCCAAATTCCTATATTTAATTTGCCCATCATATTTTTGAGTAATGATATGTAGTCACATAATCTGTCCTAACACTTAACCCCCCCCCCCCTTTGTATTCCTCTGAAAAATACTGTGTTGGCATAAGTGGGTCTTATGCATAGCTGTCTGGTGAAATTCCAAGGAGTGTAACTGCAATCCATGGACTAGCAGAACTGAACTGTATAAATGTGCAAACGTGGAGGAATATATTGTAAATCCAAGGTTGTAACATTTTGGAGGACTCCCCTTACTCTGAGATATAGCATGCAATGAGTTAGTATATATAAGTAACAGGAATGCAGGAGGAAAAAAACTCTTTAAAGGTGTGACAGTCACTTTCAGAATTCACTGTATTTGACTGGATTGCAGTTTATTTTTCCGGATCTTGGAACTGACAAGATCAGGTCTTACACTTGTGATGGAGAGTTCTCATGAATACTCATTTCTCTTTTGTCTATCCTCATAAGTTCACAATGAAGTCAATAAACTTCATCACAGCTATCCTGCCTTTCTAAACCTAAATCAGATGCATAATACTAGATCACCTTGGTATTTTCAGGGAGACACACCAAAGCTCTGCTGTGGCTCATCTCATTTTATTTAGTATTTGTTGTAATGGGAACTGCATCTTATTTGTAAATTAATTAAATGTACAACCTTAAACCCTTTTAATGCAGTTTCAGGTGGGATCTGGTATTGGTTTTCTAGAAAGTGCCACCATATCTTACTCATATCGTGTCTTGGCATGCTTTGCTTGCAGTATCTGGACAGTTTTCACATGAGGTATGGGCATTATTTGGAAATGAACTGTAATATTGCACACTTCCCAGTACACTGGCAGTAATGACTTTCCCTTACTACTGCTAATTCTACTAGCTATAGACCTTGCAGCAACAGTTTGCTTCAGACACTCAAGTATTATTACTTAATGTATGCCAGTACCCAAGTATTAGTACTTAATGTATGTCAGTGCCGAAGTATTAGTACTTAACGGATGTCAATTCTAATGACAGTACACAAGTCATTAGTACTCAGTTTGAAACTAAATGAAAGTGAGGGTACTGACAATTTCATGCATAGATATGTATGACAAGATCTTGAGTATGGAATAATAGTCTGAAACATGCATATATACCTGATATTTCCTCTTCACAGAATGAACACACTTCAAACTTTTCCAGATGTGCATCTTAGCTAAATACAGCAGATAGATACATTCATTAAGATTGAAGAACCTCGGAGAAATTACGCTACACTTTAAAAACATGCAGCACCAAGCACGAGGAGTCATTTATTCTTTTGAAACACAAGTGCCCAAAATAAAAGAATAGAAATTAAAACACTGCTTCAAAATGAGGCTTTCCTAAGAAGAAAGGTGAATATGATTTTTGGCCATTTGGGATCTTTCAATCACAATGTTCTGTGTGACTTTTATTTAGAATCTCAAAAAAGCTAAACAGTTGCAGAACAAAGCTTAGTTCATAAAGCCAACACTGGATAAAATATGAAATAAACCAAGCAACGCTACTACTAAACAAGTACTCAATAAAACAGAGCTTTCAGGTCAAACAAACTCTGAAGAAGGGTTTGTTTGACATGAAGCTCTGTTTTATTAAACACTTGTTTAGTAGTAGTGTTGCTTGGTTTATGACTTTCATTTAGACACAGCAACTATACACTATGGCTCTGACACTGCCTGGATATTGGGGTTCCTATTAAATGATCAAAAATGCATTCTTTCAAATGCGTCTTGATTGAACTTGAAAGCATGAAAAGGCAAAATAGCAAAACGGCATATAAGCGAATTCTTTCCCTGGGAAAGAAATCGCTTGGCCGCTTCCATTAATTTGTCATTTTCGTGATGGTAGTGATCTCGGAGTTGATATATTTAAGTATGGGGGTGTGGGGAGTGAAGCCCTCCACTTTATGTAATGTTTTACAATTTTTTTTTTTTTTATGGAACAGCGATTTTTTTTCCCTTGGAAAAAAATTGCTCTTCCAAGCGTTCGAGATTGTAAGCTGCCTCTTACATGGGTTTGATAAATCATAATTCGTTTTTTTTAAGCATTCGATGATTTAACATAGACCCTGAATATTGGCATATTTCTTAGAAAATGCTGAACTCTATATATTTTCATTGCTATTCATAATGGTTTCAATTTTAGGTTATTTTTATTGTACAACTCAGTACTGCAAACTAACAGAAAAATTATTGAATGGAAATTACAGCAGTGTGGAACATACTTTACTGTACTTAAAAGCACTTTGTATAGGTACATGTGCTTCAATAAAGCGTCACATTTAACTTACGTAAATAGCTAAATATGAATGTTAAGGAAAGCTGGCATGTAATTAAAATATCCATTAAAAAGAATATATGCAACAAGCTAAAGTGCATAGTAGTAATAATGATGATAATAATAATGCAGCCTATCTTAACCTACATTCGTGTATTCAGTTCTCTAATGCTCATCCTCAACCTGCTTCTAGAGGAGTTTCTAAACCAAAAGCTACAGAGGTAGACACCTACCTGGCAAAGAAAAGTAAAACAAATGCATATTAAGTGCATGCCATGGTTTATTTACCTTACATAACACATATGTCATCTGATTCCTGGTAGTAGTGGCTGCATGCTCTTGAAATTAAAAGTCGGTAACAAACAGTGGCATTTGAGGTAATTCACAGCTCCCACAGACCCAGCACATCCCCCTCCAAGCTCTGCTCTACTGTGTCATGATTGGCTCAGAATCTTTCACCATTTTCAGTATCTCCTTATCACTGAAGGCTGACGCTTTCCCTGTAAACAGCAGATTCTCTCTGGCTCATTCAATCATTTGTTAATGTAAGCAGCTAGGAATAATCCTTCATTAGTACTCATCAAGTTTTTTAAGATTTTGAATAAGACCAGGTGCAGTGGTGACTGCAGGGACAGCTAGGTGTTAGCTTGAGTGTGATAATGAGCAGAGCAGTAGTGATAGACACCTTTAGCCCCAGCTTCTAAATATTACTGGGACACATGCCCCACAACCCCAATGAAGCCATTGTTTATAGAAACACCAAGTCAGTGTAGTCATGGTTAAAACACAAAAGCTGTGTCCTCAGGGTCCATCATTATCTAGAAAGCTACTTCTGTGGGTCAAGGTGCAACTGCGGCTCACTAATGAATGTTCACATCTGTAATGATTACTGGCCTGGATCTGAGTTTCAGGCAGTATGATCATATGACTTTTCTGCTCTCTTGCTCTTGCATGTCTGAAATTTGCAGTTTCTAAGTTTGCATTCTGTCAAGTTTGCCTGAGCCTCCTTACATCTGACACTTTCACACTAGATCTCTTACACAAATATTAGCTTACCTCAGATTAACAGTTACTTTATGAGGCAGACACACATTTACTGAGGCATGTGTTTACCACTGTATGTAGCCTGGTTGTCTTCATAATGAACCTATGCTTCATATTTGCATTTTCTTCCATTTTGTCATGGTCCTGGGGTGACTATGGTAGGGATCAGGTTTGCAAGGTCAGGCTTTGTGAAATGCATCTTGCCATGAGGTGCAACACATTTTATCAGGTGTGTCTTATAGTGATTATCTGGCTTCATCCAGATACCTGAAATACAAGTTCAAATGTTCATACACTCCAGGATGTTCTTCAACTGCCTGAGTGCTCTTTTGTACTTCTTCTATGTTTGATGTTGGTATCTGTACTAGAATCCATAACCATATCTCAAAAGCATATATATCTACTATCACTCTTGAAGCATACATGCAGGATTTGCTGGCTTTCAACTGTACTAGAGATGGAGGATGATGCCATATTTGTATATCATAGTTTGCCACACACATTGCAAATTCATCTGTTTTAGTTGCATAGCAAGTACATGTTCATCACATGGTATTCAAATATGCTTGGACACTTCCAATGCTAGATGCCTGTATGGGAGCATATGTGGCATCTCTTATAACAGTCAATCAAATAGTCTTACAGTACATGTACTCCTCACATTATGAGGGTTATTTAATTTATTTTATTTTTACTTTGTTAACTGGGTTAGTCCCACTAGGCTATAAGCCTCTTTTCAAGGGAGACCAAAGGTAGTATTTTTACTGATAAGGAGAAATTTGGATAGGGCACCAAGGAACTTCCCCAACTCTTGTCATCAGGTGGTCATGGTGGGTTGGTTACAAAAGAAAATATATGAATGCATATCTTAATGTAGAATGTCCGTGTCATAAGATTAAAAAATGCATGCGGAAGAATGCCTGAAATTAGAGAAAGTCATAGGAGGCAATAATGAGAAATCAGTGATGCATAATGAAGCAAATATTAAGTATAGGTTATTATGGCAAAAGTATGTTGTTAAATGTAGAAAGTAAACTATTAACCCTTTTTAAGTAGGCAAATAAAGTATGATGAAAGAATGCTACTGGAGGTACAGAAGGAGAAATGTATGGTAGTTAATAAGAAGGAAGAAGTAATTAAAGCTGTGGAATCTTTTTTAAAAATATGTATACACAGAAACAAATTATATAGGATATAGAAAGGGGAGTTCAGTCATTTCTAAAGAAACATTGGATATACTAAGCAGACAAAGTACTACTGAGGAAGTCCAAAAATGCATTAAATGTGGAAGGATTGGGTCCTTACTAAGGGAAGATGGTACTGATTATACATTTATAGAAAAATGAGTAAAGGAGAAGATCTGAAATGTTTTCATAAAGGGATATGTGAATAGGTGAGTCAAAGCAAACAAAACAAGAGAAATATTTAATAGTATTTTTAGACTTATTTGGAAGAAGGATGATAAATTATTAATTCAAGATCCATAGTAATATGTAATGTGGATTATAAAATATTCACAATTATTTTTTTCAAATAAGGTTAAGGAATATCATAAAAATGTAATTGAATTTGGAGTATATGGGATGAAAGGAAAGAATAGCAGAGATACATTGATTAAAGTTAAGGAAGTAATTGATGAAACTATTCAAAAACTAAGCTAAAAGTAAATTGATTCCATGTGGCACTAGAAAGATGTATAATAATATATGTCATAATCAGTTGTGGAATATTTTAAAACAGTATAATATTCCAGGTGAAATTATTTTTAAAGGTATTTATGAAAATGAAACCACAACAATATTAGGAAATGCTCAAAAAGTAGATACATTGAAGTTAAAAGGGGTTACATTAGGGATTCCCCATAAGCAAAATGCTTTTTGGTTTGGTAATAAATGTTGTTAAAGAAAACTACAAGATAATCCTGAGTCAACACTGAGTTGCAGGGACTTAGTGAAATTGCCTATAATGATGTGTTATGCATATTATACTGTCATAACAGTTAAAAACAAGGCATTGGTTAAGAATTGTCATGAAGGATTTGTATTTCCTTCTGTTAAAGGTTGGATTAGATTTAAGTAGAGCAAGGATTTGGAGAACTAAAGAAAACAGGTGGCATATATTTTAGTAGGCATGCTATTGAAGTGTTAGGCATTACGTATAGAGATAGGTTATACTAAAACAATGTAATGATTTAATACAAGAGGTAAAGGATTTAATTTTTTGCATGGAAATAATCAGACTTATCTTTTCAGAAAAAAGTTTGCTTAATACATTCAGTAATATTAGGAAAGATAAGCTATTTACCTATAGTATTTATGTCTCCAGGTAGGCTTTAAAGTGATTTATTAGAAGTAGTTTTTCATGCAGTTTGGGTTTCTGGACTAAATCCTCTAAAAAGAGGTATAGTATGTAATGCAAAATATACAGTGGGTTGTTATTAATAAAGGTACATCCAACCCCCATGCAAGTATGGTATGGTGCAAGGTCCAAAAATACAGAACCATCAAAAAAACGACCAGCACACAAGCAAGCTCCACTGCTATAAAAAATATTTTACTTCATGAATGTAAATTCAATGCAAAATTCCACATCAGCATAGTAAAAAGCAATTCCAACACCACAAAGGTGAGAAAAGCATACCGGTTTCAGCCCCTGGCCTTCATCAGTGCATATAACTAAATGCTGACAATTCTAAACATTTTATAGGGTAAACTAAACACACACTAATTAAAGTAAATTGGCTCTTAAAATTGTTCATTAATTCCTGGGTGAAATAAAGCCCCTAACTTAATGATCCACATACGTTCTTTATTATTTAGTAAAGAATGTAAACCTTCTTTATAGTTAGTCATCCTCCCTCCCTATCTATAATGGTAAAAGAAAATTTAGCAGTATTATGTTTAAGACAGTGTTTATATAGAGCACTAGTCATTTTACCACATCTAATATCACTTAAGTCTTCTGATATTTGCAACTTAAAGGGTCGTGAGGTTTGCCCAACATAGAAGGCAGAGCAGGTGCATCTGGCCAAATAAATAATCCAATCTGTGTTACAATTACCATAGACTAGAATATCAAAACCTTTGGGGCAATTGGATGAAGATAAACATTTTTTTTAGGGACAAATTTGCAAAAACTGCAGTGTCCACATGGGTGACATCCCAATAACTTTGTTCCATCCAACATAATTTGTGATGAAGTATGATCCCTATTAAGCCTTTTCTTGAAATGATTGAACCAACCCTCCTCCATAGTTTTGCCTTTCCTGTAAGCAAACCTACACTTTCCAGGTAAAAATTCCTGTATCCTATCATCCAAATTTAATACATCCCAATGTTGACGTATAATATTTTGTAAACGGGTAGTATTAGTTCCAAAATTCATGATAAATCTAATAGGCTGTGTTGTTGATTGGAGCCTATCCTGATATTTCAATAATTGAGATCTATGAATGCCATGTACGGAGGTTAGTGCACTTTGAACCTTATGTTTAGAATAGCCTCTATTGTGAAATCTATCTATCATATCCTCGGCCTGTAACTCAAAATCATCCTGCATAGAGCAGATTTTTTTTAATCTCATGAACTGTGATTTAGGAATATTATCTAACATATGAGGTGGATAGCAGCTGGTTGCATGCAACAAAGCATTGAACTGAGGATTTTCCTAAATGCTGAACTTTTTAGGGTGCCATCATTCATCACAGTAATTTGAACATCTAAGAAAGAAATTTCCTTAAGATGATAGTTAACTGTAAAGTGAAAGCCCTATTTGTTCTTATTTAAATATTCTACAAATTCAAGCAAATAAGTTTCATCTAAACGCCATACCAGCCAACAATTGTCTAAATAGCGACTCCATATGTCCATGGAGCCAAGAAAAATATTATGATTAGCATCATAAATTAGCTGTTCTTTTATATAGCCCATAAAAAGGTCTGCATAGATGAGGGCAAAAGAAGCCCCCGTCGCAGTTCCTTTCAACTGTAAATAACACTGATTATCAAAATAGAACACATTTTTCATAAGCACATGTTCAGTGAGACATATCGAAAAAGTGTTGAATCCAGGACTATATATCGATGCTCATGTAAGCCAATACTCCAGGGCTAAAAGGCCTGCCCAATGAGGAATGTTGGTATAGAGGGCAGAAACATCTAAAGTGCATAGCAACCAGCCATCATCAACCTGCATATCATTAATAATATTTAGAAATTCTGTGGTGTCCTGAATACAAGACCAAACTAAGCCCAAAAGGGGCTTGAGATACCTAGTAAGGAAAGCAGAAAGAGGTTCCGTTAGTGAACCCCTACTTGAAACAATAGGTCTTCCAGGATGTTTTTAAAAATGTTTACGTATGTTTGGTAACATATAAAAGATTTGTCTGGTGGGATTTACCACCGTCAAATGAAACCTAACCTCCTTGGAAATAATGACCTCCTTATAAGCCAAAAGTAAAAACTCATCAATTTCTCTTTTGAAAACTGATGTAGGATCCAAGACCATCAATTGATAAAATTGATGGTCCGATAGTTGGTTAATGGCCTCACTGTGATACATGCCCAACTCCACACTATCACTACTCCTCCTTTATCAGCCTGATTGATAACAATCTGCTTATTACAACTAAGCCTATTAACAGCCTGTCATTCCAAGAATCCATAAAAGAAAAACAGTTCACCACTATATCAAAGCTAGGCAGTATTCCAATAGAGGCTGTCCACAATGTAACCACAAGCTAGGAAATGTAGTCCACTGCAATTCGCTTCATAGGTTTATTTGTTACAGAATATAATACAGTTCAAGGATTAAATGCTTTCATCTATGACTTCTTCAGAATCAATGCATAAATGGCTTAAAATCATTTAAATATACCTCTCCATCTTGAGAAACACAGCTCATTGGTTATTTATTTAACAAGCTAGTAAACTAGTCACCAGTTTTTAAAGCTCAAGTTCCCTATAAATTAATCCTTGAATAAATATATACACACATCTTGAAATATTAGATATTAGATAGATCTTATTAGATAATAAGAACTTCTTCTTCTTCTTCTTTCGGCTTTTCCCGGTTAGGGGTCACCACAGTGGATCACCTGTCTGCTCATGATTGGCAGTGGAGTTTTACAGTGTTGAGTTGCCAGCCCAGCACCCAACCTTCCACAGAAGGCACACACATGCACACACTCACACCTAGGGCCAATTTAGAGTGTCCAATCCACCTACAGCATGTCTTTGGGATGTGGGAGGAAACCGGAGCACCCGGAGGAAACCCACGCGACCACAGGGAGGACATGCAGACTCCGCACAGAAGGCACCCTAGCCGATATGCGAACCAGAGAATATCTTGTTGTGAGGCAGCAACGCTAGCCGCTGCACCACTGTGGCCACCCTTGTTAGATAATAAGAACATTCATTCAAATTTATCCCTTGAAGAAAATAAATGATTAAAGGAATTAAGAAATGATGAGAGAATACGTGTAATGAAACCGGATAAAGGGGGAGGAGTGGTCCTCATGGAGCACTGGGACTACACAGCTAGGATGTTAGAAATTCTTAACAACGATTTACGTTATTCAGTGGTATTCAAAAATGAAGTGAATATTTCTTACAGAAGAATTGACCTCATGTTAGAGGACAATCTAATGCAGGGCCTTATAGAGATGGAATTGTACCAGTTTTTAAGGGTACCTAACCCGATTATACCAGCTATATTTGGAATTCCAAAGATACATAAGGGGATTGAAAATCCACCCTTGAGGCCCATAGTTACATCGAGGGGTTCAAAAACACAACCCATGGCTATTTTTGTTGATGTAAAAGTTAAGAATTTCCACACAAAATACCCTCATATTCTCATAGACTCTTGGGATTTCTTGAATAAAATTGGAAAAACAGAATTTTTTGTGAACTCTATATTTATGACCGTAGATGTCAGAGATTTGTTTTCAGTGATTCCATGATATTGGAATGGATTGGTTTGAACAGATGATTTCAGAATTTGGGTTTTTAACAGCTGATGATTATAGGTTAGTGTTGGAAAAATATGGAAAAAGTTCTAAAATACAAGTATATATATTTCCAAGGAAACATTTACCATCAACTACATGGAGTGGCTATGGGCTCCTCATGTGCACCTTTATATGCCAATATAGTCATGCTGTATTGGGAGAAACATTTTGTGTTTAGATCCCATTATTCAGACTACATCCGGGAATATTATAGATTTTTGGATGATATTCTTATAATGGGGGGGGGGGGGTGAAGACTTGATACCAGAATTTATGAATTATTTGAAACAGACTACAAATTTTATGGAGTTCGCTTATAATATTGATGCTGAGGAGGCCCATTATTTGGATGTTAAAATATCAAAAGACAAACAAAATAAAACATACAAGTCAAGTATATTCCGAAAGAAATGCTTCTCCAACTCATATTTACACTATGATAGTGACCATCCATCATTTTTAAAAAACAATATCGTTAAAGGTCAGATGGTTCATATTGCCCGGATGACATCTGTTAGTGATGAACTTTTGAAAGAAATGGACTTTGTCCATCAGTTATTTAAGGAAAGGGGGTAGCCCGATACGGTTATTGGCCCTATAAAAGAGAGTATTATTAAAGGTTGGGGCAATACATATAAACCACTACTGAATAGTTATAGTAACAGACAGAGGGGAGAGAGCATTAAAGATGTTAAGGAACAACGTTCGGAGTCTAATCCATATTTGATATTGACCTACCATAATAATATTGGATGGGTCAAAAGATGTATAAATACTGTTTGGAATATTTTTAAGAGAATACCGTCCAAGGTTGAAAGTTTTTCTAAACCCCTGAGAATTCGTTTCAGGAGGAATAAAAATCTCAAAGAAATTTATGAACAGAAGAGGGCAGAGACAACTATGGGAACTAGTACTAGAATAGGTACATTCAAGTGTGGGAGGTGCACACAATGTACACATATAGCTGGCAAAAAAGAACTATATATTCCTGGTATCAAATATTTGTTGAAGGCCAAGAAATATGCTAGTTGCTATACTAAGGGGGTAGTTTATCTTGCCTATTGTACAGTATGCTGGGCATGCTACATAGGCAAGACAGAACAATGCCTTAGGCAACGCATATATGAACATATGATGGACGTAAATAAGAAAAATGAGTACAATGCATTATATAGGCATAAATTAGCATGCCACCAAGCGGAATTTATGTTTTGGGTGCTGGAAGAAGTAATACCTAATGAGAGGGGAGGTGACTGGGAAACGAAATTAGAGTTTTGTGAGTTGATTTAGCAGCTTAGGTTGGATGCAGTTCTCTATCCTGGTCTTAATGACCATATATCCATTACCCCGGTTCTCAAATTAAAAGCAGCAGACCCAAAAAGAGTAGAGATAATTAATTGAGTAATTATTTTAATTCAATATGTGTTTGTATTTGTTTACATGTACTATACATTTTTAAATGCATATAAATTATGTATGAATGTTTTAATTGTTCTTAACATATTGTTCATTGTTGTAATATTATGCATATTTATATGTAGTATTTCAAGATGTGTATATATTTGTTCAAGGATTAATTTATAGGGAACTTGAGCTTTAAAAACTGGTGACTAGTTAATTAGCTTGTTAAATAAGTAACCAATGAGCTGTGTTTCTCAAGATGGAGAGGTATATTTAAATGATTTTAAGCCTTTTATGCATTGATTCTGAAGAAGTCTCTGGCTATGAGATGAAAGCACTTAATCCTTGAACTGTATTATATTCTGTAACAAATAAACCTATGAAGCAAATTGCTGTGGACTACATTTCCTAGCTTGTGGTTACATTGTGGACAGCCTCTATTGGAATACTGCCTAATTTTGCTATAGTCTGTCATTCCAAATTGTTCAAATTATCATGCCCAGAATTAGAAAATAAATTTTGAGAAAAATGTACATCCTTCAATACCAAATCTTGAAACATGGTAACATATTTATTCATGGGGGGAGTAAATGTAGAAGCTCTAAAATGAAATCGCAATGAACTGAAATCATTTTGTGCAATCTTGACCAAAAAATAATTTCAAATTTATGGTTCTACATAAAGAAATTACATCCTGTGCAAAAGCATATTCAGACACTGTGTTAAGTGAAACTGACGAAATATTATGCACCCATTTTTTCCCAACAAATTTCTATACTTTCTAAAGATTTGATGAAAATTGAAATAGATTTAAAGTATAGAATGGTTAAGAAATTTCAGGGGGATATTAAGGACTATTCTACAATTAAACCTTTTGAATTAAAAAAAAAAGCTGTTCAGTTTAGTAATTCCAAGTCACCATTACTGGCAAATCATAAAAAGAAAAGAAAGTGGTCTATTTTAAAAAATCCACCACTACAAAGTTTCAATCAGACTGAATTTATGGAGCTTTTCTCCCTTGGCCTCCATTGAAAATGGGTTCATCTCTGCCCAATGGATTTTCCCGGTTAACAAACTGCAAATAAATAAATAAATAAAATATTGTTTTGTTCCACTTCATCATGACTTTAATTCAAATTTTGGAAGGTTTATCTTGTGACAAGGATGATCTTCATATATTTGAATCTTATGGTGAGGGCATTACAACATCTAACTCTCCACTTAATAAGAAAGAGAATGTTGATTTCCCTTTAGGAGGTCTAGAAGGGGTGGCAGAAAGCATACCAACAGAAGATACAAGATTGGAAACTATATTGCAGATGATGGTATGCAAACAGACATGAGTTTTAATGTGCATAATATTTCCTCCGTTTCACTTAACCAAGATGAATGTGGATTACTGAATAAAGGTTTAGGATTTGTTCCTAGTTACACAGTGTCTGAATGTGCTTTTGCACAGGATGTAATTTCTTTCTGTAGAACCATACATTTGAAATTATTTTTTGGTCAGATTGCACAAAATGATTTCAGTTCATTGCCATTTCATTTTAGAGCTTCTAAATTTGCTCCCCACATGAATAAACATATTTCCATGTTTCAAGATTTGGTTTTGAAGGATATACATTTTTCACAAAATTAATTTTCTAATTCTGGGCATGATAATTTGACCAATTTGGAATGCCAGGCTCCTAATAGGCTTAGTTGTAATAAGCAGATTGTTATCAATCAGGCTGATAAAGGAGGAGCAGTGGTAGTTTGGAATTGGGACATGTATCACAGTGAGGCTATTAACCAACTATCGGATTATCAATTTTATCAATTGATGGTCTTGGATCCTACATCAGTTTTCAAAAGAGAAAGTGATGAGTTTTGACTTTTGGCTTATGAGGAGGTCATTATTTCCAAGGAGGTTAGGTTTCATTTGACAGTGGTAAATCCCACCAGACAAATCTTTTATATGTTACCAAAGATACATAAATACTTTCAAAAACCTCCTGGAAGACTTATTGTTTCAGGTAGAGGTTCACTAATGGAACCCCTTTCTGCTTTCCTTATTAGGTATCTCAAGGGCTTAGTTTGATCTTGTATTCAGGACACCACTGAATTTCTAAATATTATTAATGATATGCAGGTTGATGATTGCTGGTTGCTATGCACTTTAGATGTTTCTGCCCTCTATACCAACATTCCTCATTGGACAGGTCTTTTAGCCCTGGAGCATCAATATTTAGCCCTGGATTCAACACTTTTTTGATATGTCTCATTGAACATGTGCTTATGAAAAATGTGTTCTATTTTGATAATCAGTGTTTTTACAGTTGAAAGGAACTTTGAATTTTATTTCTACTTTCTTCTTGGGATAGGGTTATTTTTGCTAGTAGTCATTCAAGCAAAATAAAATCACCTAAGTAGGTTTTCTGGAATACCATTAATGTTTGCCATCAATGTCGCCAATCCAGAAAGTGTGTAAGGAGTTTTAAAGTTCACTACTCTTTCTCACTGCCCAACCCATCCACTAATACTTATTCATTAATATCAAACAAGAATGAACTGTTGTGGTTTCCCGAATAAATGTTTTTGAGTACAGGACTGTCAGCGTTTTTTTTGGAATTTTGATAAGAATGAAGCTATACCTGTTTTATGAAACATAAATATACAAATAAAGGAAAAATGTAAACGTCTGTAAAGGATGTTAATTCAAGCCTTCACAAATTCCACCAGGAAATCATCAGCAACTACTCTGACATGTCTTATTGATGCAGTTTATACTTAAGTCAGAATGGCATTCTTTGAAAGTTTCAGACTATATAGCAAGTGGAGATGAAGAGGATCTAAGTATATTTTAATCTTTGTGTATATTTGAAAATGCTTGGATACAGATACTACAAGAAGACAAGTACCCAAAGTAAAAGTCATCATTTAGGGTTCTTTTTCCCTACAATATGATTCCAGTATGGTTTAGTTATCAAAAACCTGCCTGTATGTTATAAAAGTTCCAGTTCCTTGCCTTGGAATCAAAGAAAGGGAAAGCCTTCTTTAAAGTTTAACTGCTCACATGCTTTGGCAGACAAATTTGACTCAGCAACTGATATACTATATATATATATATATATATATATATATATATATATATATATATATATATATACACACACACACACACACACACACACACACACACACACACACACACACACACACACACACAGACACGGTATTGTGAAACTGTTTCCCACTGCCCTTGTTCAAATGTAAGTACACATACTTGACAGGGTTACCACCTGTCCCTGTTTCTGCAGAACATCCTTAATTTGAACAATTATGTCCTGACCGGTGGGGGATAAAACAAGGAAAATGTCAAATGTCTTTTGATATTTTACAAGAAAATTTTTTTCTGACTTTTCTCTAAATGTTGCAGAAAGCTGTAATACTACATTTAAATGAACTTAACATCATATAAAGTAGTATAAACAACCAATAATTGATATCACAGAGTCTTTGTTGTAGTAATAAAATGAAAATAATTATTTATCATTGGTTGATGGCATGGTTTGTCCTGCAAAATTTCAATTTTCAGTAAGAATGTGCCACTTTAGACACCTAAAAAGGTGGCAAACCCTAATAGCTGACTACATTTTTTTGTATTGTGGCCCACTTATTAGAAGTATACTTTTCTTAATTGCAACAGTTTTATAGAACATAGTGTTTTAATCTTGTGACCAGCACAGAGAACTAATTTGTCACGCTCTGGGATTATAGCATTGCTGACGTGGATACTGTAATTTAACAAATTAAAGGGGTAGCAATGCAATAGAAGTGGGACAATGTAATGTGTAAAGGAACCTGTGCCTCAGTTTAAAAATTCTCATAGTACGAATTCAACAAAAGATGGTTTTGTATTGTGATTGTGAAAGACTTTTGAGTGAAAAACAGCAAGAAACTTTCTCCAGTATTCAGTATAAAAACTAATCTTCTTACTGCAAACACTGGTGAATAGCAGAACCATTTTTTTCTGAAGTGTCAGTTAACTCCTGAATTGCATTGATAATTTTGACATCTCAGGAAGTCTGTGGAGGAGTGCCTGCCACTGTTATTAGAATTATGACAATCCTTACAAAAACCTGCAATTTAGCTACTTTTAGAATAGAGCTGCACAATTTCTTTGAATATCTTAAACAATCTCTGAAAGAAATGTATATGATGGCCATACAATAAATAAATAAATAAAGCAAGCAACCATTCCTGCTAACAAGATAGGTAATATGTCTGTGGCTTGTACTACTGCTACTGTATGTCAGCTGGATGCAGAAAACAACATCACTTCCTTATGTCTTGCATGACGCATATAAGATGAACTTGAAATGGATTCTGGCTAGGAGACTTAAAAGCTGTAAAACAAGATCAAGGGTCTATATTATATGATCGAAACTTTAGTTAGTCAAATAACTAAAGCTTGATCACTAAATGTCGAAGTCGCAAAACCGCAAAGGCAGTTTCCACACAGGGAAACAATTTGTATGGCCATTACATGGATTTTGCCCTTTCTACAATGTGGAGAGATGTTGGAGTTGGTATATTTAGTTGGGGGGTGTGGAGGCACAGCCCCCCACTTCGGGGGGTGTGGGGGATCGAAGCTCCCCACTTGATTTGTATTTGTTTTTTTTTTTTTTTAGTTGGGACAATGGCATTGTTTCCCTGTGTGGAAACTGTCATTCGTGGTTTTGGGACTGCGATATTTAGTGATCGAGCTTTAGTTATTTGACTAACTAAAGTTTCAAGTCATATAATATAGACCCCAAGATCAATATGGCAAGCCCCATGATGGCTATTTTAAGTGAAAACATACTACATTTTTATAAGAGGCTCACAGACTGATTTTGATGCATTAAAATGTCTCAAAAAATTAAAATACAATGAAAAAAGGTTCCCAGGTAGAGTGTTCATTTAATTCTGTTGCAAGTTTGTTTTTCTTTTGTTTCTTTTTTGTTTTCAGAGGTGTGCTCAGAATGCCATTCTTGAAAGGTTACAGACTGGTGCAAACAAGAAAAGGAGAGTACTAAGTATATGATTACCCTTTGTGTATGTTTGAGAGTGTTACTAGGGAAGCATCCAAATTTGCCTATTTACTTAATATTGTTTGCTTAGATTTGTCTCCTGCTGGTTTGCAGCTACAATTAGATATTGCTCTTCCCTCAGATGGCTTAGTTTCATTTATAATGGCAGTGAAACTGAGGCCTCCACTGAAAATGGGCACCTACCCACTCTGACTTTCTTGGTAATCTAATGTGAATAAATAAATTATTATTGTTGTTTTTGTTGTTAGTATTATTATTGTAACATCTGCGGTGATGGAAGTAAGAGTAGTTTCTCACCCCTTAATCCCCAGTATTTATAAAGGAGCAAATATACCCTGAAATACATGTATAAATGTACACATCTACAGCCGACTTAAGCAATATGTTAGACCTGTCCCCTTTACCTATTCTCTAGAAAATTCAAAGTAATAGCAACATACCTGGATAGAACATTGCTTAGGCAGGATGCAGAAACCCTTACTCACAATGTCTGTTTAGTTTTCTCACTCTATTTATTGTGTAGTACTGTTATACATTTACATTTCCTGATTATGGGTTTAAAATGTACACCCACATCCAGAAGTAATTCACCCAATCAAAAAAAATGAATGGGTGGGGGGACTAGACCAATTAATTCACTGGTGCAATAATTCAAATATTAAAATCCTGCTTTGGTAACGAGGAAGATAAGGGGGTAGCAGTCCCTCTTATTTAGTCGCTGTCCATGAATAGAACTGACTACATGCATATGTGTCATTTCTAATGAAAAACATAATTATTTAAATTTTTAATAATAGTGTAATATTGCACATATTTCCTGATTCGTGTATTTGACAAAGGTGAATTATGTTCAGATTCAGTTTGTATTTATTGGACACATTTTGAAAAATAAATTATGGAATTATAAATTTTTCTCATACTAACAAATTAAAAGTTGTAAATTAATTATGTCTGAATTTAAATAGTCTATAAATATGGTGTAAACTAACCGTAAAATATGTATGCTTCCTTTTTGCCTGTTCCTAACATGGTTAACGTTGTATGTAATTCCAGAACTTCTGTAAAAACAGTGGCTCCACTGCACTCTCTCCATTAACCGACAAATGCAGGTTTTGTAAAACAGAATTGGAAACGTTTGCCCATCTTGTTGCTGGTTGTGATACACCAAAGGCAGAATAATGTGGCAAGATTGTTGCATTGGGGATTGTGCAAACATTATAATACTGAAGTAGATGAAAAACACTGGAAACATAAGCCACAAAGCATTATAGAAAATGATGAAGTTTACATCACATGGGATCACCCATTAGCAACAGTTCAAAAATTAATGTGAGAAAATCAGTTATAGTAGGCCATGAAAAGAAAGACAAAAGTAGAATTGATCAGTGAAATTGCTACACCCATTGACTCCAGTGTCTTATGTACAGAGAGACAAAAAGTAATAAAATACCAGGATTTGCAGGCAGAAATGAGGGCAATGTGGAAGAAAGATACTAACACAGTTCCAGTAGTAGTAGGAGCAACAGGTCTTATAAAAAAATTTTCTAATCATACTTAGATATGTTACCAATACATGTAGCTCCATATGAATTGCAAAAGGAGTCATTACTGGGTACATTGCTGGTGCTGCGAAGAGCATTTCTGGCTAATGTCAAAGATTGAGACAATACTAATTTTATGAACTTTAATCATACTTTGACTTAGGAATGTGGTCCATCCCCCTTCATGGTATTAGAAACACAAAAGACTTGTTGAAATTAAAAAGCGAGGAGCAAGTTTCATTGGTGCATTTGTATGTGTTAACGGAATGTTTTCTTATGATTTCCCTGGTTATAGGTTCATAGGTAGGTGCTAGGCTATTGGCCCTAGGGCCCATACAAGCCTAGCCAAAAAAGGTACCCTGGCTTTCGCCACCCAAGAAATTTATTTTCCTGTGCCCCTGTCGAGCAGAGCCACAGAAGTGATCCCCGGGGTGAATTTCCCATTTCCCATCCAATCATCAAGATTTTTCTTGAAGAGTGCTAATGAGGAGCTCTGTTTGACATAGATAGGTAGTCTGTTCCAGAGTATGGGAAGTTTCTGGGACAGGAATCTATCCCTCCAGCATGTTCTGTTTATTGTGGTGACAAGGTTTAGGTCCTTAGAGCATGTAGCTCAGAGGGATTGGGATTTCGTTAAGTGGAGCATGTCCAACAGCTCTGGGTTTGACATAGCTTTGTATGTTAGACAGAGATCGCCCCTGAGTAGGCGATATGCGATGGAGTAAAGCTGTAGTTTTTTGAGAGGGTCTGCATAAGGCATCTGTTTGAGGCCAGTAATCCTCTTTGTGAGGTATTTCTGTGGTGTTTCCAGTTGTTGTAGATGTCTTGTGAGGTACATACCAAAAGGGGCGTTGTACTCTATAATGGGTCTAATGAGTGATGAGTAGAGGGGAACAATGGCCTCTTTTTTTCTGGATGAGAATCCTTTTGTGATGAGATGAGCCATGTAGAAGGATTTCCTGACCACTGTGGCGATGTGATTATCAAAGGAGAGACTACTGTACACCTGTGTCCCAAGGTCTCTTATCACATTTTCGGCATTAAGTAGATTACCAGCTACGTGGTAGTTCATGGGTGCAGAGTTTTTACCAAAGGGGATGACATCTAAATTATCTAAAGAAAATCTAAAATATCTAAATCTTTTAGTGACTACAGCTTCACTTAATGTGCTTTGGGATGGGTCATTGCCATAACATATCAGCAGACCATTTTACAGGCTAACCTCTGTCAAAATGTATTACATTGTACTTTAGCACATCTTTTATGTCCTGCATACTGTGAATATGTACCTGTGTGGAATAGTTACAGTCTCAGTATCTATACCTATATCCTTATTAATATGTATTCACATATCCCCTATATCTAAATAGGTGTCAATGTGTCCACTGGCTGATGAATTTCAGCAATACTTATAATGACATTCTGCTGCAGTCATTTAGGCAGCATGCCATATGGCTAATGGATGGAAAAGGTGCATACTGACCACTTCAGGATCAGTTATGGCAGTCTGTACTGTGGAATATTAATGTGGTGGGTGGTCATAACTCACACTGGCCCAGTGTTGCCATTGAATAACCAATATAATTATCCACAAGAAGCAGAAAGCGTGAAAACATCTGTCTCACAGACTCTCCATGAGTGGGGGGCCCTCTAGGGTCCACAATGCTGACAAAGTTGGAAGAGATTCTTGTGTCACTGGGAAGAAGAACTGCAACAACTCTTATATCCAGCAGTGGTATGGATGTCAGTGCTGGACTGACCCATTCCACCTGTGTTTCAGTTGGTAATAAATAAGTTTAAAAGTGTATGGCAGAGAATTGCATTTATAGCTATTACATGTTGTGGGTACATCTAGAAATTATACAGTCTTTTTTTCAAATCAGGAGTGCCACCAGGGTACCATTGCCAAAGTAGGTAGGATTTAGTAAAAAGGAATTTGATGCATTTTACAGTCTTGCCCTGCATTTCACATGAACATCCTTGTAGGATATGTTATGCATTTATGATGGTGTTCTGTATGTGATACATTATGAAACAGAAGTGGTAATGGACAACAGGCAATAATGTAGACTAGACAAGTGACTTATGTCTGTTCCTCTGCCAACTGGGGTGACCGTACTGAGAAAAATCTGCATTTGTTACAGTCAGAGGGCACAGTGACACTTGTATTTGTCTCACTCCTGAATAAGGTTACCCTCCATGGTACGTGTATGTAGACCCAAACATACTCTGCACCCTGTGGCTGTACTGGCTAAGTGTACACCATCCCATGTGGGGGAAGAACCTCATGTGGCTGACATTCTCAGAAATGCTCCCCCTGTGACTGAAGCAGCAGGTTCCCAAGGTGTCCACTGCTTCTTCTGTGAGCATGCCAGAAACAGACCAGCAGCACAAGAATACCCAGTGCCATCACAACTTACATTTGCCCCCTGGGATGTGTGCGTTTTCGGGAACAAGTCAACAGATGTGCAGAAATATCATCCAGGCATGATCTGCTGCTATACAATCCATATATTACATTGTAATTGTGAAGAAGCCATACAACACCTCTGTCTGATCTGTGTTAACCTGGAGCTCAGACATCACTGAAGGATTGGCCTAGTAAGGTTTATAGTAGAACACACCACTTCAATGACCAGTTCCATGCATAGGATTGAAAGTTTCATCATGTCACTCTAGACTGGCAGTGCTCTCCATGGCTTTCTATTGGATAAAGGTATAGAATGGACTTTTACATGAGCCTTTGCAATGGTCACACTTAACAGCTGGGTCTGGAGGTATCAAAAGGCTGTCTACACCTTTCAATGGTGATGACAAGGTACCAACTGCCAAGAATGGAACCCCCTACGTAGTTAGTGCAACCCAATTCCAGGTCACTAAGTAGCACACCATCCTTGCTAAAGGAGGTCTTGAATGTTGTCCCCCCGCTCCTTACCAGTAAAGTGACACCAGGCCAAGATCATGCAGTGGTATTCCATCTCTGTCAATGGAAGAGATGGCTCTAACTTTGTTTATCCTCCCATTGAATACAACCCAACATATGTGATCTACATAAAATACACCCATCCAGTTTGTGTTGACAGTCTTGTGTTGTGATATCCCCCTATTCCTAGTACAAATGATGATGGCTGTGACCCACAGTACCCACCTTCCTATGTTGCAATGAGATTATTTCTGATGCACAGACAGACCAGACGATGCACTGACCAGCATAGCCTGGTAAGAACATTGCCCGCATTATGTTTAGTCTATGTAACACTTCCACTTTATGAATGGCATGGCCCATAATGTTCAGCCAGACATTACCACCTTGCTTGCCATTTATTCTACTTGTCACTGCCTGCAGGGAGCTCTCTGTATAGTACATCATACAGCTCCTAATAATTGTTACCAGCTTCTGATACTGCTACTAGGGTGTCTGGCAGGTGAAGTAATGTAGCCATGTAGCTGTAATGTCAATCTTGTATGTACATAATCATATACCACAAGCATCTTGCTGGCTGTCTCAAAGGAATATCATAGGGACCCACTGGATGTAATCAGGCAATGAAACTGTGTCATCATCAGCACAAACACATGACTGACATGGACAGAGCTGTAACACATTGATGGTATGGTTTCAGGGTCATAAAGAGTCATGAACCAGGGATTCTTGGGGGTAGCCATCATTACATGCAAAACACAAGACAAAATTTTTTTTTCTTTGGGGAGATTGGATACATGCATATTCTGTGTATCTGACTGCATTTATTCTACATATTCTTCCAGAATTCACCAACTGGGTGTCCGTGTGGGAAATCACCATGGTGAAAGCAGCTCTATAGATCAGACATATGCCATATGGTGAACTCGTGAACTACCAGACCAGAGTTGTAGCTAGGGAAGGATGAACGAGGTGGTTGCCCTGAATGCAAGCTGTTGGGAGTTCTTATCGGCAGCTGCCAGTGGGGCATGAATGCAGTGCTAGCATTCGTATAACAAACTGTGACTGATATCACTGCTTCTTTAATGAAGGATGATACTGCATCTGTAAAGTCAGTACTTCAGTAACTGCAGCAAGCAGCTTAGCAACTTGTTAAATTATAGCTAGTTATAGTTTAGAGTGGAAGATTTTGTTGTTGCTGTTGCTATTGTCCTGAACTTCAGGTCACCAGATAACCTAGCTATTGCTCTGTACCAGGGTGCTATACAGACAATTTGGAAATAATTCCCTGTGTATCACAGACTATATGGCAGTCCAGCAAATGGTAGCCTTTCTTACTCATGCACTTTTGTAACCGTGGACCAGGTGAAGCATTATTACCACATAAGTGCAATCTATAGCATCCAATATCTCAGGAAGGTGCGCAAATGTTATAAAAGTCATGCATAGGGCTGCCTGTCTCATTTGTAGTACTAAGAAACCATATATACATTTTTACCTGCAGCAGTATAATATCAAGGAACTTACAGAAGGCCTCTGAAAGCTCCCTGTGGCTGCGTTGGTAAGAGCCATACATTCACAGACGGGGAAGACCATGCATTCCCAAATATTCAGCATGTGAGTAAAACATACTGAACAACTTTCTGATAAAATCCTGGTCCAATCTGTAGCAAGCCACTACCTGGTCTTAAGTAAGGACATTTTTTATCAGCCACTGTATGTATGTATTATTTCTGAGCCATAAGCCTGTGTGGACATGCAACGTGGTTAACAATGATAGAGGCTAGAGCAATCTAATGTTGCTGAGTACACACTATTATAACTCTAAACATAGCTGAAAGACAAAATGCTGAATTTTTTGGAATACTTTCTCTCTATATAAAGTTGCACAGAGGCATGAAATCAGTTGCACTTAAATTTGTGAATCACAATTTTTTTATACTCCTTCAAATAAATCTCATTATTCACTTAATGGTTATCTTTAGATAATTTCCACATTTTTTGCTCTCATTTGCAAGTGCTGCATACTGTGTTATATAAGTTGGTGTATGACAGCACAGCTAATGTCTATGAATTGTCTATGTGTGCTAAGATGCATGCAAAAGGTGTTTGTATACTATGCAAACAGACTGAATTCTACCCACTCATGCAATCAGCATGTGAACCAGCAAAAGGCAGTTAAATATAAACTAATCTATTATGAAGCAAAAAAAAAATTCTCTGTGTAGTGTAATATATGTTTAGCTAAGCATACTCACAGTAAAGATGAACAAACAAAGGCATTAGATATGATCCCTAGAATTCAGAAACATGGTGCCCACAACTGCACAGAGCCACACGCTACTTATCTGCTGTGTGTGATATGGCACTAAGAGCATTAATGATTAATAAAGGACAAAAGCTGTGCAGAAACAGCATCTCATTGGGAAGTCCACTTGTGGCTAGAACAAGGTCTGCAGTGAAGAAGCATAACCTCAGTGGTGATGAATGGCTGCTATAAGCATGCCGGATATTCACGGAACATATACTCACCTCAACACAGTCCATTCACACACACAGAAGGATGGCAAGCTGGGGAATGTAGCTGTCCCAATGAAAAATCTATCTTTTGACCAGGTGAAAGTGAGGAAGTGGGAATATAGGACAGTGTGGAAAAGGGAAAAGCAAGCAGAGGGAAAACATGTGAGCAAAGAAGAAGATAGGGAGGGAAAGGTGGGATTTTTTTTTCTTTTTCTTCTTTTTTTTACGTGGATAGATGACCATTTCATATATATGAGAGACATACCTCTAAAATGGTAAGATTAAGAAAGTGTAATAATGTCATACAGTTTATAACAGCTAACTGGTCAACACTTGGGTCAATGTAGAAAAAATAAGCAGTAAATAAATACCAGGAAGTCATATGCAGGGTCAGCTGTGATTGCAAATGGGAATGGAAGAATGAGCAATTGGGGACAAGATGGACAGCTGAGAGGTTTGTTAAAAAGGGGTAGTTAGGGAAAGAAGGGTTGCACAGCTGACATCCCTGCCCACTTGTGAGCCAGTGGAAGCCTAAATACTACCCTGGGCTTCCTTACAACTGGGCCCTGGCACTGATGGAGGAGCCAATGCAGGGAAGGGCACAACTCAATAAGCCAAAGCAGGAGAGTCTATAGGTGGCCAGTGCAAGCATCTAGCCACTGATTGTCCATCGACTTCATCAAGTCTGTCAGCTTTCTTTGTGTGACAAAGTGGTCATTCCCCCTGCCATTGCCACTAGTGTGAAATACAGCTCCCATGTTCAATGCAAGGTTAAATGGCCTTTATTCTGCAGCTGATGTCCGAGTAAGGGATATGATCTTGGCAGGCTGGCCCACAGACTTGGTAGATTGTGGTGCCTCATGTGTGGGATGGTGGTATTTGCTTGAGTGGAAACTACTAGACTAAATACTTCTGTATATAATTGCAAAAAGTGGAGAAAAGCAACTTATAAACAAAACAAAAATATGCAGTAGAAAGGACAGCGACAGAGGGTAGGAGGAGGAAAAGGACACATACAATGAAAAAATGCAGCAGATATGTAATATTCTGTTATAGCCCAAATGGTTACTATAAACCAAAAAGAAAGGCACCAAGGAACCATAGATACTGTATTTTAATATAAAAAAATATATAAAATCATCCAAAATAAAACATGTTAAGGGCTTTCATCATATTAAAATGACTTCATCAGAACAACTGCTCACAGTTACCATCCACATTTAAATAGTCTCCCAAAAATCCCTGCACATCAATTAATGCACTAATTAATCAACGTTTGAACATTTAAAGCACCACATACCAAGAATTTGTTTGTGAACTAATTCTCATAGTGTTCATACAATTTTGATATTAAATACACATGTAATATCACTTACTTCATGTCTGAACACAGACTTTCCTAAGAAAGTTTTACAAAAAATACATTCTACTTGAAAATAACATAAGATCATTTAAAATAATTTATATGTTACTCAGTTGATAAACTCAACCTATGTAAAATAGAATGTTTATTGTCTGTTTTGATTAGCCCTTTCTTTTAACACTGAAAATATAGATATATGATCATTTAATCCAGGATGAAAATTTGCGGCCAGCCTAAGCTGCCACATTAATTCCTTTTTATATAAATGTTTTTTTCAAATCTCCCCCCCTCACATCCAGGTTCACTGTATACTCAGAGCTACAGCAAACACCCTCCTCTCATAAGCAATGACAGCCCACTATGCAATCCAGGCTGGAGCTGAACTCACATAAATCAGCACATGCAACCTGAAAGGTAATTAAGCTACTTTGGCATTACCACTGCACTCTGTAGTTTAACAGCCACTGAGCGTCAAACATTGATATTGCTACATTTGAATTATGCTAACTGGACATGAACTGACAATAAAAAGACAAATGCTACAGTTGCAGACTACAGCCATATGCTTAGAACATACACAGTCTGCAACATGGATAACTATGAAGAGGTCTGAGAATACTCTAACCTGTATTGCGCAAGCAGATGAACACACCTTGGTGCCTAGTAAGGTACTCCATTCTCCTGTAGAGCTGTGCATTCTCTACAATAGCTTCAGTGGCTGTGGAGAACAGAAATATGTAACATTTGTATACTAGTCATGGGCAGCATGCATGTCTAATTGAGAATTATTTACAGTACATTCTTGGTGGTCTGACTGTAACCTTGGCCTCCCACTGGCCAAGGAGGTCTGGATGCTGTCTCTTAAGGTCACTATAATGATGGCAACATTGCTTGGCAGTGTGTGCTATACCAGTAGCAGCACTGACTGCTCTGAAGAGAAAGTTCTATGTATCAGATTTGTACACTGGGCCCTCATAGCCCTCCTGTAATAAACACTGATGGAGGTCTCTATGGAGGAAACTTTTGCTTTCTTCCGTGCACCATTGTTCAGCCCTGCAAGATGCAGTACCCCCACCAGATATGATTGTTGACTGATTAATAGCAGTGAAGTATGGCTGGCATCTCCTAGCCATAGACCCAGTCTGCAATTTGTCAAGCAATGCAGAGTAACTTGGTTGCACGTTCGGTAGCTGGAGGATCATGTATGGTATCTTTGAGCAATCTTGACAAAGTGCAGTGTGAGGTGTGAAAAAAGGCAGTAGTATCTGTAAAAGGTAGACGGGCTCATGAGTCATCAATACAGCATGCACTATAGTAACTTCATTTCAGTCTTAATTTACTGTGGAAATACACCTACTTCTCCTGTGTCATACTGCTGATCTTGCATGTGCAAAGCTACCCTCGGGTGCTTAGACATGTGCATGACACCATGTAGAACTGGGCACACTGTTATCTGATCAAGCAAGACATGCAGATTGAGCAGTTCAGTGCAACAGGGAACGGTGTCCTCATTTGCATAATCACCACGCCTAGAGGTCCAAATCAGAGCAGTGTAAGTACAACAGTATCACAAATAGCATCATCAAGATGAGATCGTAGAGCTATAATTAAGAAACATGGTACCAGTGGCATCAAAAAGGTGTAAGAAGAAGCACTAGAAAATTGCCTACTTAAAGTAAGTGCATTTTTTCTGCAGTACATCTTGCAAATATAGCTAGCAAAAATATTCATGGTGTAGAACACAAGTTGTAATAATTGTGATTGCAGCTGTGAAGTCTTGCACAGGGGGAAAGAAAGTACTCTTTCAAGCCTATTACAGAGTTCTGCAGAAGGGATTATTTACAATAATGGGAAACACCACCCAGACGTAATTCTGCAGTGCAGACCTTAAAGAACCCTGGCCAGACTTCAGATGGGAACATGCTGGTACACATTTTCAGCTGTGCATAGGATATAATTACACCACATATACACTGGATTTTATTAAGAGAGGTGGACACTTTTGTCAGAATATATATATATATATATATATATATATATATATATATATATATATATATATATATATATATATATATATATATGGATCTAGTGTATTAGCTTGAAGTCACGTATGAGTGAACAGAATACACCGAAATCTGACTTACATGAAAACCAACAACGATGAACCACGAAACATCAAAAATGAGACAGGCGGATTAACGCAGTTTCCCAAGTGCCATATTATAAAACACAAATCACCGTGCTGTAAAAGCACACCATTTACCCATAAAAGATAATGTAGAACATCACACCATGAAAAACAGTCAATAATCACTTGATATGTTAATCCCCCAATCACATCTGTAACAGAGTGGCTATAGCCCTAACATAATAAGTGTCATATTTCTCCTTATTTTCAAATGCAGTTTGGAACTGCTTCTGTCTTCTGAGTAAGCAACGTTTTTAGGAGATGGAGGGCAAGCTGTACACTTTCAGCATCTGATTTCATCTACATGGTTTTGCTCTCTCACAGTTGCACTGACAACAGTAAACACATCACAAACATGCTTCCCAGTCATATATTTGAACCACCAGTGCCAAGCTTACACAGAATTCTGTGTCCGAGATAAACATAACTCATTCAAAATGCTAATATTCCAAAAACTTAGTGGAAACAGAGGTGGAAGTCTTACAGAAGCTGTGGATTGGGTGCTGAAAGACCAAGGTTTACTGTAGATATACCACTCAGCAAAATATTTCAGTAACTCCCTACCTTCACTAGGAAAACATTCCTTTATCCTAACAAAAGTTGGTATCACATCCTTCTCTTCCAGAAATGCTAATGCTACTAACTATTTCACTGCCAAATGGAACCTAAGCCGAGAGATTGCACCTTTTGCCAGAAATTCCTACCAAAGTGAAACAAACAACCCTTGCAAATCACGTTACTAACATTCAACTTAATGCTCTTAATGGCAGCGATTTCAAAGTCACACAGGACATAGGAAACTTCACAATCTAAATCCTCAGCAGCAAATAGTTCAAACAAGCACTGCCACATATAATTATAGCAGCAAAGTGACTTTTTATTCATTAAACAGTATAACAAAGGTACACTCTTTGTGTACGCTCCATACTTCAACACTGAATGTACAGTGTATAGCTGTCAACATTGGGTTACTCTAGCAAAATATGTTCCATCCATCACCCACATATCACTTTTACACAAATCCTTTAGATTTTGAGCAGTTGTTAACATCACAACAATGCAGTCATTGTTGCCATCACACAATTTTATTTCTATGAGCATGTCTTCTTTTAAAGGAAGTCCTCACTTTGTACTTCTAACAAACCCAAAGAAGATCTTACTGTAACACTCCTTAGCTTCACTCTTACTCTCCTGACTTGCTCTAATAGTGCTTTTCTACTAGAGTGTGTGGGAGCAGAATCTAGTGAGGAAGACGCCAAGGCATCGTCTACTATCATACAGGGTGAATCCCTACATAGAGCGGCTCTTTGCCTTAATGTATGGCACACTGCATACTTCTCTATTTCCTCGGGCTCCCCAGAATGGTTATGAGCAGCAGACATCATTAATTCTTCACCTGTACTGACTATCTCTGTGATTGCCCTGTCTTTGCACAATGCAGATCTCATACCTGCAACACCAATACTTGCCTTCTGAGATTTACTGGTTTTGTATACTTCACCCAGCACACAGGAGCACTCCTGTGTAAATCTTCCATTGTTCACTGCAGTAGCTAAGTACAACTTCCGTGCTTACTAAGTGCCATTTAAAGCTGCAGACACAGTCTCATTGTGCACTGATTTGTTCTTTCTTCTCGGGTTTCTACATTATGTGGTTTCGGGTTTCTGTGGTTTCATGAAAATGCATTTTTCATTTCCAAGTTCACTCTTGCGTAACTTCGAGCTAATACACTAGATCCATACATATTTATAAAGGGTCTATATCATAAGAACAAAAGCATTAAATTGTGAATGCTGTAAAGATCGAAAATCCCAGACCTCGAAGTGCTTTTTGTGAGATCGCAGTACAGTCTTCTTCTTTCGGCTTTTCCCAGTTAGGGGTCGCCACAGTGGATCACCTGTCCACTCATGATTGGCAGTGGAGTTTTACAGTGTTGAGTTGCCAGCCCAGCGCCCGACCTTCCAAATAAGGCACACACTCATGCCTAGGGCCAATTAAGAGTGTCCAATCCACCTACAGCATGTCTTTGGGTTGTGGGAGGAAACCAAAGCACCCGGATGAAACCCACACGACCACAGGGAGGACATGCAGACTCTGCACAGAAGGCACCCCAGCCGAGGATCGAACCGGAGAACCTCTTGCTGTGAGGTGGCAACGCTAACCGCTGCACCACCGCGGCCACCCTGAGATCGCAGTACATTAAGATTGGAGTATTTGCCCTTTCCTCACTGTAGTGCGATCTCGGAGTTGGTATATATATTTAACAGGGGGGGGGGGTGTTAGCGAGTTCAAGGTCTGGCATTTTCGATCTTTAGAGCATTCACAATTTAGTGCTTTCATTCTTATGATATAGACCCTTTATATATATGGATCTAGTAAGTATTCCAAGGGCAAGTAAACATTTGCCCAGCTCAACATTAAAACACACAGCACTATCTAAAACTCACCTAGGCGGGGAGCTGCACCCTCCACCCCCCAACTATATATACCAACTCCGAGATCACAGTGCAGTAGAGAAAAGGCATAATTCCCCACATCAGGCAAGTGTTTACTTGCTCTGGGAATACTTACAAGGTTCAGGATTTTCAGGTTCATGATTCTTGTCTTGGTATTCTGGTCTTTGGTAATTTGGGATTACAGTATTTAGAAGTAGACCCATATATATATATATATATATATATATATATATATATATATGTGTGTGTGTGTGTGTGTGTATGCATGTATGTATGCACAAGAAAATATTCTATGCATATGTACATGTGTATATTTTACATATTATATACATGTATGTATGTATGGGCTTACACACACACACACACACACACACACATATATATATATATATATATATATATATATATATATATATATATATATATATATATATACACACATGTATATATATATATATATATATATATATATATATATATATATAGATATATATATATATATATGCCACACACACACACACACACACACACACATCTATAAATATATATATACACACACACACACACACACACACACACACACACACACACACACACACACACACACACACACATACACACACACACACACACACACACACACATATATATATATATATATATATATATATATATACATATATATATATATATATATACACAGATGTGCACGTCTTTATATCTATATGGCTCTACTCACGTACATTGAGAGGTCCATACGTACACCTCTTAAACGTTGACCACAAAAGGTTGACAAACTGAATGTTTTTACGTTACTAAGCATGTGCCAAGAAAGAACCTCGGTACATGCAAAAAAACATCATTTTTTTGCATGGGGTGCCCTACACGCCCCCACACCCCTGCTAATTATATATACTAACAATCTACAGAGAAAGGGAATATTTAGTAGCCATTTGAAATGTTGTGATCCACTGCAGTGAGTTCTGAAACACGGAGACTGAAAAAATGGACTTGTATATACCAAGTCAGAGATGCCATTTCCCAGAATATTCCCATTTTTCCAGGGTATGGTGATCTTGGAGTTGGCATATATAAGTTAAGGTGGTGTGGTGGGCTTGCCCCTTACATGGGAGGGTGGAAGGGGCAAAAAAGAAATTTTAAGGAAAAGAGCTATTTTTGAGATTTGCTCTTGTCCAGGTGCTTGGTATTTCTTTTTTGGATTTTCGTCACTCAACATTACAAGTACCATTATTTCAATAGGAAGCTAAATATTCCCCTACTCAGGAATGGTCAGTCTCACACACCTGTCTACCATCTGCATATATTGACCCACTGCAGTCAGTTAAACAAATGTCGGCAAACAAGCATTTAGACCAAAAGTAGGGCACCCATCTATATATTTCTGTATATTTCTATCTCTATATCTATATCTATCAATCTATGGATATAGATATAGATATGGCTATAGATATAAATATAAATATAAATATAGATTCATCTACAGATATAAAGTCATTAAATGCTCCAGGCCAGGGCCATAGCAAAGAAAGGTCTCTCACAAACTACTATTTAACTTAGCTGATTTCAAAACAAATATCTTAAAATGATTCAGCTGGCTTTCAAAGTTTGCTGTGAATTCCGGTGAAACAGTAGAACTTTTAAGGACGCTTACTGAGTATATTCTATGAAATATACAGACAGTATGACAAGAACGGTATCATGCTTACCATTCAAACTGTTTAGTTATGCTCCTTGGTGAGCATGCACTATGCAGTATTACTGAAGAATCAATGACTGACTTAAAAGAGGTATAGAGATTAAGCTTTATGAACTGATAATGACAATAATTTATGTGTTAATTACATGTCTCAGTGAATGAAAAGAAAGCACACAATTTAACATTTATAATATTTTGGCATGTTAGCTCAAGAGATCCATATTTTCTGTTCAAGCTCTACAAATTTATTGTTAAACCAAATACCTAATGTAATAGCCAAGTTTGTAACTGTAACTCATCGCAGAGAATACAGCTGGAGTGACTTCAGAAACACTGCACTAAGTATCTATCAGCAGTACAGGATATGTCATGTGAAAAAAAAAAAAAACTGATCCTCCTGAATTTATATGCTTCATTTACTATTGCCTTTTGAAAGCAATTATTTGTTTGGGTTATAAGTTTTTCCATGACGAGATTTGGATTGCTGCACTGTCCCTTACATTCTATATCATACTTTTAACAGCAAGTACAACATTCTGATTTTGGGGTTGAGTATGTATAGAATAATAAAAGAATAATAAATGGCTTTTTATCCCAGGGCCTGTCAAGATTCTGGAATAGACTTTTATTTCTCATTAGATTAAGTACTAGCTTTCTATTATTCAGCTTTGGATGAACGTTTTGGGACACTACAATTTTCTGATCAGTGTATTGAATCCAGGCTCATTTTGGCCTAAAGCCTTGAGTCTAATAATTCTAATCATGTACAAAGAAAAAATACAAATTGTATTATTTTTTGTTTTATCTTTTTCTCTCTGTACCGGCCAGCTATCAGTCCTACCACAATCAGCCAGACCCAAATTTCACTTATGAGGCATTTGCTGGTTTATTCAAGTATCCAGGCAGCCATCGTGGTTTTTGGATTATATGGCCCTAACCTTCCACTTGCTGAATATGTACCCAATCACAGGTACAACATCATTCATTCTCTTGCCTTGAGGGAGTACACATTCCCCCAAATGACGTATGAGGACTACCATGTATGAGGCTTGGCAGAGATCAAGGGTACCTCCCTCTGTCTGTTGCCTGCAGGATGACTTTCCTCCAGCTGTTAACAAGAGTGCGCAACTTGGTATATTACCTTCCGCACAGGATGGGTGGCCCTTCATCAGGAGCACACTCCTATTTTTTCTTGCCTGGCTCCTCCAATGCATGAGCATCTGTTTAATCCACTCTCCTCTAATCAAACCTGGGTGGCCTGGGTCACAGTGATATCATTATCCCCCTACACCATGAAGCTAGGCCAGAACAGACTGTATGCAAATTAAAGTACTAAGTGCTAGAAAGAGGAGAACCAGCAGATATGGTCTTTGTAGATCTTGGCATGATATTTGGTTAGTAAAGGTGGTGGACCCATGGAATGAATTACCTAAAAATACTAGTAAAGCAGAGTTCAGTTAAAACCTTCAAGCTATGCCAGAAAAGAGGGTGTAGGTAAAAAGAATAACAGGAATCCCATATACCTAATGTAAGAAAGACTGGCAGTAAAAATACCATAAAAACACTGAATTTTACATCCTTACATTTTAAATAATAGAAAAGCAGAGAGATTTGTACTATTGAATCTGCAGAATAAGTGTCTGTGACCTACACAGTGCTGGACTCTGAATATACTAACTTCAGGGATGCTGTGCAATTGAGAAAGGGTTCCTTGTATGTAAAATATAGGGCAATCATAAAGTTAATATCTGTAGAATGGGGAAGTAAAGCTTTATACATACTAGGGGAGGTGGGAGGGTGTAGAGAGTCCTCCTGCATTACATATTTTATCTGTTGAAAGTGTTTAATTTTATTCTGCTTACTGTTTCTGTTGCTGTCATTTTTTGCAATAATTTGACAAGTCAATATATATTTTTTTCTAAAACTTCTTTAGAGAATGCAGAGTTTTGTTTACATGGTGTTCTGTTCTAATGGTATTTTTTCTTCACTGGATACCCCTAGGGAAGCTTAGCTGCAACAACAAGGCAAACAAGTTACATCTGTGATCTTCTTCTGCTTGTATATTCTCATATTTATATGCTCATAAAAAAGAAAACACTATGTTAAACCATAATTCAATTCAAATGAAAATATAACAAGTCTTTAGGCAATTGTAAATTAATAAGAAATAACTAAAAGTAATTTTAGTGCACAAAATATAAATAACTTTAAAAAAAGATAATTTGGTTGTGAAAGCTGCTTTTTATGAAAGATATATAAAGTAAGGCAGTGCTACTACAAAATCTTGGAACACAAATGCTAAAGCTGCTTATAATGCTGAAAAGAATGGGACAGCTCAAGATTCATGTTTTCTGCAGGAAGACAAGCTCTTATGCACCCCTGCATACTCCTAGACTAATATACACTATATATCAGACATCGATTTCATAGATACCAACTCCATGGTCACACAAAAGTCACAACAGAAAAACATACAAATATAATAATGTTCAAGTAGTTTCAAGCTATAGTAAAGAAAAAATTACAAGCAACGAATATAAAGCAAAGAAAAGAAAAAAAATTATCAAAAGAGGAAACAGGGTTTTCCAGCAATCATTTTTTTCACTCTTATGTGACAGCACAAGAGATCTGCTACAACAAACATGTGTATGGAAAGAAATTTTTATAGCTTCACACACACACACACACACACACACACACACACACACACACACACACACACACACACACACACACACACACACTATAATATTTGCTTGCTGACATAAGGAAACAATTAACCTATATGCTGCTTAAGTGCATTTACCATTCTAATTCCTACCCATTTCATCATTTATTCGCATCTTTTCTCCACCTGTTTCTTGCCCTCGTGAATATGTCACAGGATTCCCATTCCAATATCCATTGTCCCTTCTATGACTACACAGCCCTAGCTGAGAAGAAAGACTTTCTCAAATCATGGGAGAGTTGCTTCTTACAATCTGCTGCTCTGTACCCCCTCTACTCCTAGCCATTCTTCTTGTTAAGGCTGACACTTCACATCTTTGCAGGATGATCTTATGTACCCCTAGTTATATCCACTGTGTCTTCTGGTCTCTAATGAGACCTCAGTTCATTTAGCCTCAAGGCACTGGTCATGGTCTTCCACTGTATTTCATACCCCTTTACTGGTTTTCCTCTGGCTCTTTTCCAGCAGATTGCTGACCCTATCTTTGCATTGTTTCTAGAACTTCACACAGCATTCAATGTGTGGCCTGATCCTGGCCTGCTATGTGGGATTATAACTTTGCTTCTAGCATTTATGCACCTGAGAATAATAGCCAATGTTCTGATTGCTCCTGGCACTGTATGCTCACACTTCCCGCAGCCCACAATTCCAGGGGGCCCATGGCCAGTCAACAAATAACTTAATTTTAAAAGGCATTTTGTTATGTTCAACAATGTGAACACAACAATCGTTAATGAAATGTGTTCACTTTTAATTAAAAAAGTGTTAAATGGTATATACAAGTATTTCATGAGTATACATGCAGTACCTACTATCTGCACATGACAGCATGAGCTGTTGATGCTACTTGTTTATTTGTAAATAACGAAACCTTTCCTTACTTACAGAAAAATAAATGGCCCCTCGTGATTCCTTGCACAACACTGCAGTATTCTGCTCATTGTCCTATGAGCAGAAAACCCACGAATATTAAAAAATATAGTGGAGAGTTGCCAACTGCTGTAGGGAGTCACAGTAATGTAAGGCAAATATTTTTATATTTATTTTTTAATTGTCCTGGAAGGCATCCAGATATAACAATGGTAACTGCAGTCAAGGGGGACTGAAGGCTGGCTATGGATGAAAGCTGTTTGCTTGCTTAAATTCTGCATTAATTTCTGGCTACTGTTGGTGAGTAAAACAAAGCTGGGATTGTCCCGGACCTTACCTTATGTTTTGGTCTGTGTCTCATAACCTTTTTTTTTGCAAATCATTGAGGATTGCAACTATTAAATTGGAGGGGGGGGGGCTGTGGATGACAGCAACTTGCCCTCTTGAAATTTGATCATTTTAAAGTCAAAATTATAGGAGTTTATTGTTTGCTTGGTTTAATCTCTGACTACATTACTTTATGGTTTCTATTTGAGAATAAAAGAAAACAACAGTTGACACTGTCCCTGGTTTTGCAGGCTTTGCCTCATGCTCTAGTTTGTGTCTCATAAAAGAATTACTTTTTCTGACAAATCATTGATGACTACAGCCATTAAATGGGAAGGGGAAGGGGCTGGCTATGAATGAAAGCAACCTACTCTGTCATTTGATCATTTTAAAGTCCTGATGAAAGCAACTGGTAGTTTAAAGTCTGGTTGCAGTACTTTATGGCTACTGTTTGTGTGAAAAACAAAGCTGAGACTGTCCTTGACTTTGATTTTGCCTGCATTGTAGTCTGAGCCACAGAAAATCTTTGCCTTTATGTTAAATTAGTAAGGACTGCAGCCATTAAATGTGTGTGTTGGGGGGGGGGGGCTTTGTATGAAAACAACATACCCTTGCATCATTAGAGCATTTTAAAATCCAGCTTCATAGGAATAGAGTGTATTTGTACACAATATGTTGTAATTTTCATTGTCTGGCAGCCTTAAAAGAAATTTGAAACTGTCCCTTTTACTTTGATTATATATTTGGTCTGTGTCTCATAACATATGTGTTTTTACAGCAAATAATTGAAAATGATAGCGACTAAATGGGGAAAGTGGTTGCCTGTAGATGAAAACAACTTTTCCACTTCTCTTTACTCATTTTAAAATCTGACTTTACAGGACTAGTGTGCATTTGTATAAAATACATTGGAGTGTTTATTTTCCACTGAGCTTTTGTGTGAAGCAAATCTGAAACTGACCTTGACTTCCTTTCATGCTTTTTGGTCCATGACTCATAAAATCTGTGATTTTCTGACAAATCACTAAGTATTAAGTCATTAAATGATGAAAGACATTTGTCAGAATTCATATATTTCAGAAAATACATATAAATGCAAAAACTATTATCCTGGCAACTTTTTAAAGTACATAAGAGAAGTATTTCAAGTCTATCCCTGATATGGACTTTTGTAAATGTAAAAAATATTATCCTGGCAACTTTTTTATTTACAGTCTATCCCCACTATGGACTTTTTTTCCTCATTATTTGTTCAGTCTGTCCCTGATTCTTGCACTGAGAGAATGAGGAATATTATTTTTTTATCACAATCAGATGAGATTTACACAGCAAAATGGCAGTAACTATGTGAGGATGGGGGTGAGGGCTGTTTGTTGATAAAAATACCCTCTTGTCATTTGCTCAGTTAACCATATGGCTTTACAGGACTAATGTGCATTTGTGTGAAATATGTTGACATACTTATGATTATTGTTTATGTGAAAAAAAATTGAAAGTGCATACCTTTCGGATGTCCCTGATTTTTTCACGTTTTTGGACTGGTTTTCAAAAAAATTTGTGGTTTCTGGAAAATCGTTGTGAACTGTAATCACTAACTAATAGGGTCTATATTAAAATCGCGAAGAGGCTTTACACTGCACATCTCTTCACTGACACATAAAGACCCAAGTCTATAAATAGTGAAAGCTCAGGCCAACGATTTTTTCCCCAGGGAAAAAAGTCACTTGGCCTGAGCTGTAGCATTGCCCTATACCCCACTGTAGTGCAATCTCGGAGCTGGTATATTTAGCTATGGGGGGGGTGTGGGAGGCACAGCCCCCCCACGTTGGGGGTGTGTGGGGTGAGGTGAAGCCCCACACTTAGTTATGTTTTAAATAGTGTGTGCGTGTGTGTGTGTGTGTGTGTGTGTGTGTGTGTGTTTGGTACTAGCGATTTCTTTCCCAGGGAAAGAAATCGCTGTTTTGACTTCGCAGTTTAGTGCGTTCGGTCTTTATCTGTCAGTGAAGAGGCGTTCGATGTAACGCCTCTTCACGATTTTAATATAGCCCCAACTAATAACATAGATTTGAGTTTCAGACTTTGCATAGACCAGAAAATGTATACTAATGCAAAAAAATGTTATTCCAGTCACTTTTCAAGTATTTAAGAGAAATCTGTCTCTGATCCTAGGCCTTTGTCCTCCTTATTTTTTGATTTATTTCTCATTCTTATCCTAAGAAGTTGAGAGATGTTGTCTATTATGACAATTAAATGAAGTATGCAAAATGGATATACCTGCTGGATGTCAGTGGGGGAGCTGTCTCTGGGTAAAAGCAACTTCCCCTCTTGTTTGTTCAGTTTAAACTGACTGGCTTTGCAGTACTAATGTGCATTTGGGTGAAATAAATGTTATTTATTTAACACCTTTATTAAATTATCACTTAGGACCCGCAGTGGTGGTGCTGCAGTAGCATTGTCGCCTCACAGTAAGACGCTGTCCGGTTCGATTCTCAGCTAGAGCGTCTTCTGCGTGGAGACATGCGTGAATGGGTGTATCTTCGTTGAAGGTTGTGCATCAGGGCTGGTAACTCGGCATGTAAAAATCAACTACCAATCATTAGTGGACGGGAGTTCCGCTGTGGTGACCCCTAACCGGGAAAAGCCGAAAGACACAAACAATTAAATTATCACTTAAAGTATAGGCAAACATGCATTAATAGAAAAGAAAACAAACCATATTTCCAGTTGCATATATTATACATCACCCATGTTCTTTTTTCTGTCATCAGTTAAACATTACATAAATTGCTCAATTCCTGCCTTCCTTTAAATCTCATTCCTCCTCTTCTTCCTGAACATTCTTTTGCATATATTGTTCCTATAATTTTCATGTATTTCTATATAATTTGCACCTTCCCTTCTCAAAAGATCCCACTTCCAGTGTTTTTTATCTCTGTTACAATATTCAGTACTTCAACTATGATTGGTTTAGACTTTGATTTCCATTTTCTAGTAATTCCTTTTTTGATAACCACCAGAATTACACTTGACAAGGCTTTACTATGTCTCGATAATTCAGATCCCATGTCCCAGCTCAAAAAATAAGTTTCCTTAGTTACACCCATTTGCTCACCCAATATTTCTGACAGAGTACTCTGCCAACTCATTATACTCCCAGATCATATATTCCTAGCTACCTTTTCTTCCCCATCATATCTCCAATATTTGCCATCTACCTAAGGAAAAATGATTTGGAGTCTGTTTGGGGTATAAAAATACCCATGTAAAAACTTCCAAGTAAAAACCCTAAACCTGTTAGATGTATACTTGGGAGCTATGCATATGTGCTGCTCCCATTGTTCCCTTGAAAATTGCTTATTTAGTTTCTTTTCACAGTGTTTTCTAACCTCCTCTCACCAATTCTTACAGATATTGCACAATACTTTATACTACTAATTAACCCCTTTTAACAACAGCTTCTGTTCTAGATTCAACTAAAAACTCTACCAGAGTAGGTCTTTCAGTTATGATTTCCCTATCCCTTTCTCCTTGTCTACACTCTATCAATCCATGATAGGGAAGGCAGTCTTTAGCCTGCAGTCCAAATGTCTTCTTGGCCTCATCCCATTCTATTACCTTTTTCTCTCTTGTTATTTGGTTCCTTTGCCAGTTTTCTCCAGTTCATTCCAGCCCCCACTTTCCTATTCTCTGTACCCTACTTGCAATTATTCTTATCTGCAAAATCTCATTTCTCCATTCTTTTGTTGGCTTAGTTGTTAGAATATTTTCTCCTGCTTTATGAATATAATATTCTGTATGACTGTTGTTATTCTCCTTTAATATCTGCACCCATAATTCCACTATCTCCTTATTTCTTAAATTTCCCCCAAGCGTCATCATCAATTTCCACTTTGAATTACAACCTTTTGCTTGTGTTCTGTATATGGGCCTTAACTGTATACTTCTAAAATATCTCTTAAAGTCAGGTAATCTTAAACCACCTTGTCTTAGTGGACAGATCAATTATCCCACATAACCCTTGCCCTCTTCCCCTACCAGATAAATTCCTTCAAGTCTTTATTAAGTATTGTCCACAACTTCTCTGGTTGATAAAATATGCATGATTTGTATATGAAACTAAAGGGACTAAAAACATTTTCACTGTTTGTATTTTACTATCCATATCCATCAACAAGAGCTTCCAGTTTCTCACTTTTTGTATTATCCTTTTTTTGTTTCTTTCCACATATCCTTAGCTGCCATAACAGAAGCCTTTTTAATCCATGCTCATAAATACTTCATCTCTTACTGTGCCCCAATTAATATGAGTATTGCTGACTAGTTCATGTGTGGGTACTTAATGTATGTCTATCTCCTTTATTTTATCTTCATTAATTTTATATCCCAAAAAGACGTAAAACTGTCTCAAAAGGTTCCACAATACTGAAATGCCCTTTTCCATATTTATTGATTTCAAAATAATATTATCTGCAAATAAAAAGCCAACGTTTCTTGATTATCATACTGATTCTATCCTTAAATTTCTGAGTCTTTTATTTTCTTTGTCAATGACTCGAAATAAAAAGTAAATAACAACGGGGAGAGGGGACACCCCTGCCTGGTTCCTCTGTTCAGACACAACTTATCAGAGATGAGCTCTCTCACTTTAATTCTGCCCTCTGATCCCTCATACATCCTCCTAATTAACCTTATTATTGTATAAGGCAATGCAAATGCTTCCATTAACCTACTCATAAAATTCTAGCTTACTGTGTTGAATACTTTCTGTGCATCAAGAGCCACCACCAGCAGTGCTATTTTCTTACATTATGTTTCCTTCGGGATCATCATTGTTCTGTTAATGTAGTTAAATGTTTGCCTCCTGTCCACAGAACACACTGATCCTTATCTATCAATTTTGGCAACACCTTTTCCATTCTTTTTACTAGTATAGACATAAACATTCCATAATCGTGTTTTAAAATTGAAATGGGTCTTTATCAAGCTGGGTCTGATGAATCGTTACTATCTATAGGTTTTACAGCCACCACAACTTTCTTCCAAGATGTAGGTGCTTCCCTTCCTTTTAAAGTGCTGTTATGCTAAACCTTCCAGACCTTTATCGCTTTCTTCCCCTGTAACTTCTACAAGAATATTATCTGTTCATTAAAACTTTCCTGCAGATTGATTAAATATCACAGTTTGTATCTCACCTCCTCTTATCTTATCTGTTAGCTGCTGAGCCTCATCTTCCTCTAACATTAGCATACTTGAGTCTTCTATAAATATTTCCATTGGTGCTCTTTCTTAATATTCATATGTCTCTGCTTTATACAAATTTATATAAAATGTCCAAAATATCTCCAATGCCTCTACAGGATCTTTGATTATTTTTCTTATTATAGGCTTCTTAAGCTTGGTGACAAACCCTTCTACTTCAGACATCTCAACTTCTTAGAGCAAGAATTCTGAACAAAGCCATAAGTAATGGAGGGACAAAGGCCCCAAAATAGGAACACTTTTAAAATATTGCTCTTACAAACTTGGAAAGTCGATAGAATTACATGTTTTGCATTAGCATGAATTTTCCAAAATGTATGAAATCAATAACTCAAATGTCTGACATTATTTTATGACTTCAATCCTCAATGACTTGCCAATCATTTGTCAGAAAACCACAGTTTTATGAGAAACAGAATGAAAATATGAGGCAAAAATCTGAACAGCTAAGAGGTATGTTCTACTTTCTGTTGCCCAAGTCATTATGCTAAAACTTTTTGTGCTCTGGAGTTATTATCAAACAACAGTTGCTTAAAAGCAATGTTTCTAAACTCATGCATGTTATCCAGATATTCCTTTTTTTTTCTTTAGCACTCTGCATTTTCACCTCTTATTCTTCTGTTGGATTCCCATTATTCTGCAATACTTTAACCTTTGTCAGCTCCTCTAAATAGTTCCTATTACTTCTTAACCATATCTTTATTTATTTTATTTCTACTTTATTTTTAAACTCCATGTTCATTTTATCCCACTCACTAGCTATAACATCTGAAGAAGTTTCTATCTGCACATTTCTATGAAAAATATTATTTCTATCTAGTCTAGCCTAGTAATTGTACCTTGGGAATTAATGTAAATTCTCTCTGAGTTCCTACTACTGAATTCATCTTCCATACCAAACATTTTCATAAATTTCTTTAAAAATCTACCTTCTTTTTTTATATTTTACTTTCTAGGTCCCCCAGATACATCAACACTGGTGCAAGTCAAGTTCCGTTCCCCACATATAAGTAATATTCCCTGCTGAAAGCTGTTCTCCCAAAATTTTCTTAAGCTCCATAACAGCAGTTTTTAGTGGAATATAAATACATGCCAAATGTAATGCTCCTCCCTTATAAGTAGCCCATTGCTACCATAAATCTACCATTATTATATTTTTTCCTCTTCTAAAACTAATGAAGCTCATCTAGCAATTAGTAAAATTATTCCTCTTTTCCTTCATCTCTGACATTCTGCTGAATATCCATCCTGAAATCCTTTATCAAAATCACATGATCATTTATTTCCAAATGTGTATCCAGCAGCATAGCTATTTGCACTCCACATTTCTTAATATAAATCAACCTTTTTGACTATACCTGTAAGGCTATTTACATTACAAAATAATATGGATAATGTAGCCATTATGATAAGAAGTTATTGTTCCCATTATACATGACAACTTTTTTTTGAATGTATATTTCCAACTTTTGTGTTACATGCACACACTAATATTTGATAGGCTGATGTTTTATATAGTTGTTTCTTGTCACCTCCATTTGAACTTATGTCATATTTTCAAGTCTTTTGTTTTAATGAAAACCCTCAAACAAAAAACTAAATAGATTTTCAGAATACCCGCATAACCTACTACTTTAGTACAAACACACAAAATGATGCACATCTTCAAAATATGAAGTTTAACCTCCTCATACAGACAATTGTCCTAAATTGACAGCAGCACCCACTGACATTGCATCACCTAAAATTAAGTTTATCCATGATAAACAGCAATGTTACAGCTGGTGCTTCCACTTATACAGATTGTTGTCTGTTTTGTCTTATCTTGATTCTCTCCCAGACATGAAAAATAGCTTGTATTCCTTTAGAAAACATTAAATTTTAGCCTTAAGAAAAAGTGGATATCTGTAAATAAAACTAAGTTATAGACTGTTCCATTAAATGCATTGATGCATTAAGGCTGCTGTGGAAGCTGTTATCTCTTATTCACTTCCAATAATTTCAAACTTTATTTTTACTGAACTGCTTGCCCTTGTACATTTAAATTCTGCATTTCCCTAAGCAAACAATGCTGAGAACTACTTAAATATAACAACTCCGAGATTGCACTTCAGTACACTAAGTGCAATCTCAGAGATGACATATTTAAGCAGCAGGGGGTGTGGGGGGGCACAGCCCCCCACATGGTTATACTTGGAGAAGAGTAATATGGTTTGTGTGTGCTGGAATATAGTAAGTGTTGGTATCCTGTGTGTTTTCAGGATTTTGAGTTTTCAGGAATTTGAGCTTTCAGGATTTTGATCTCAGGATTTTGGTCTTTCAGGATTCTGTAGCACTCCCTCAAAAATGTATTTGATCAATCAGGAAAAAATATTATGGTGACAGCTGGATACAGCAACTTGAACTTCACACCTGCCTCTCATTATCCCGATTACTGGGATAAATGTGCTTCTCTTCTGCCTGGTGTACAGTGAATAATCATTTTCCAAAACACTCTACTGTCTCTAATGTTTAATAATTTCTCTTCTGCCACAGTCTTGTCAGGATCAACTCTTTCTGCTGATATAATTGCATCTTTACTAATACAGGTTTTGGCTGCTTTCTCGTGGCCAGGGTTGGAGCATGCACTTAATGTGCCCTTTCAGTTAACAAATCCTGCTGTGGAATACCAGTCCAGTTGCTTATTTCTGCTCTCATAAAATTAATACAGTTTATTCCTTCCAATTTCTCTTACACAGCAGAAAATGTAATTTTTTTTTCTGCATGCCCTGTCTTCTAATTCTTAGTTTTTGACGCAGCTCTTCTTCAGAAGTTTCATAATCAGGTAACCTTTTCTTCATTTTGGCCTCTTTTTTTCAGGTTGTATCAGTTCTTCTGAATAGCTAGTTAAAGATTCTTGTATTTTTCCAGCCTTATCTTACTTGACTTTATATACACTTTCAATGTTTCATTTATTTTAATCCGCTCTAAATAAATTTGATTTATTTTTCCTCTAAATAACTGGAAGCCATCTCTTGTACCAAAGCTGGAGCTTGAACTGCTTTTTGATGAACAGCTGCTGGATTCTTCACAGTTAGTGTTTTCTCTTCACCTTTTCTAGTTTGTTTTCTTCAAGCTTCTCTAAATATCTTCTTTGTTGACATCCAGAAAATGTACTTACTAGCTAGTACTTGAATTTTACTCAGGCTGTCAGAATTACTAGCTCTTATTTCTCAGGGTTTTTTCACACTGTAAGAGCTAAATCCATGTGCAGCCATCTTGAAAGTTGAAATAAGTGTTATTTGTACCACTATCACACATTTGTGGCATACACAGTCAACAATGGGCTACACATGTTGGGCATGGTGGCTGTCTGTGGATGAGAACAGCTGACTCTAGTTAATTTAAGCAGGGTAAACACTTGTTAGTCTGCATTAGCCTGGCTTTGCAGGTCTAGTGTGCATTTGTGTAAAGCAAGTGGAAATACTTTACTGTAACCATTTTTTTCAAAGTCACACATCTGAGGTATATAAATGGGTATGGACATTGGTGAAATATAATAACAGCAGTGTAAAATATCTAAAATCAGGGGATGAATCCAAAAGAATATGAGAATTTATGAATAATCCAAAAGGGAAAAAAAGTATGTATGTGTGTTGGGGGTGGCATGGTTTGAAAACCACCCACAGCCCAAGGTAAACTTACTATGAGGAGTGAAGGGCATCTGAGTCATAAGAGTCACTTGTCTGCCCCCCACACTTTGTGAACCACAGATATAACTACATAGCAGCCAATTTGTTCAAGTATATCTGTGTTGCACTAACATAATGCTGATAATACCTAGTCACATTATGCCTGTGTCATGCATAGAGGATTATGATCACATCTCTGATTATAACCAAATTACTATGTGCACAAAAATGGATATCAAGAAATTCTCTTCAAGATTAGAGTGAAGTGTAGCTCAAGAGACTACTCTTGACATCCTTTTCAAGAGTGTATACTTACTTGATTATGATTAAAGAAATCTGATCATAATTCTTTGCAGTAATACATGGAGCTTTACCTGCTCTATATGCTACTAGTTACAGAGAGAGGAGAAAAAAAGAAGAAAAAGAAAAATCTATAGAACTGCTAAGTATTTTGCTCTAAATGCTGCAACCCACCTAATGCTGTCATACAGTTCTTTGTAGTACATGGAATGTTAGCTGATCCAATGTATTAAAGGATACCAATTACAAAAGTGAAAAAGAAAAAATGTAGGAGCACAAAGTATTTTATAGCTTTAAAAGCTGAAACACACTTGGCATTGCCTTACATAGATTGACCAGAATGTAAGTGTATCATCAATAATTTAACAACTTTAAAAGCTGTAAAAGACTTTATGCTGCTGCACAAAAAAAGTTGTGTGGCAACACAGTGTATTGCAGCTGTTGTATGTTTAATTTGCTAAAGACTTATTTGATGGACAGGTCAGAAAAACTTAGCCCAGCATTGTTTCCACCCAAAAGAAAACAGCAACCACTATTCTGATTACTTACAGTTCAGTTTTTAAAGTCTTTTAGATACCTAGCAGTTCCTGTAGTTAATTTCCTTGTTGCTGAAGCTCAGTATATATTGCCAACAATCTCCAGGTATATTAACTGTTTGTACTTTTGGTAAATCCATGGGCAAATGTGTACACCATAAAAAACAATGTGCAGTCTCCACAAGTAGATAGTATTGCACAGATAAATCCACAGCTTCTTCTGGTTACAATTTCATCCAAGAGTTACCACTCTTAGTTTACCAATCTCCCTCCAAGACAGGCCTATGTTTCTGTTTGTCTTTTACTGGTCTTTCATTTTAAAAAGAATGGGGCATGGTTCCCTCCTCTCAAGGTATATATGCTGGATCTTTCTCTCAGAATGCCAGAATGCTACTGCTCCACACACCTCACAGCAGTTGCTAGGTGACACTATACTACATGAACCACCCTACTCACACCTCGGGGGATGAGGAACATCAACCAGATCCCACTTAGGGTGGCCCAGAAACGCATGGGTACAAGGTTATTTTTTTCTCTGTGCATTCTTCCAGTCTGGACATTGTATGACATTATCTCCAAACCTGATAAAAAGCATAGCATCACTGTTGCCTTCAGTCATATCACTGCAGTTGCCTTCATTCATACATAGCCCTCTTCTTCCATGGCATCATCTTTCTGAGTCATCGGTTCATTAAAAACACTAAAGAGGGAATGCAGAACAGATGATTAATAAAGTAGAAGTTAAAAAAATAGAAGCTGAAGTTATGGAATACTTGCATAGTGAAGGATTTAGTGCAGAAGGTCTAACACAGGTTACATCACAGCATGATGAAACAACAAGTCCCCAAATTAAAGAGAAAGAGGAGGAGCAGGAGACATCTGAAGAAGAAATATGGACATGTGAAAGAAAAAGAGATTTAGTATGGTTCAATATTTATACAAAAGAGAAAGCAAAACTAATTAAAATGAAAACAGCAGCCCCAAAGATATTTGAAGAGTATTTACTAGCAAAGGCATCTGGACATGGAAAATTTTACACTACAAAAAATAAAAAAATAAAGAGGAAAAGTAGAAAAGAGGATTAGTAATGGAGAAGTTAAAGAAATAGAAATTGAGATTACAGATTACCTGTGAAGTGAAGAATTTAGTGTAGAAAAAGCTAACTCTGAATCTGACTCTAAATCTGTTATTGCGCAATCAGCTCACCATTGCCCACTCCATTATCCACAAACCTGAAAACTGCCCTGCAATCTCCAACCTAGTGCAACTAAATATCAACCCCCGGACCCTTAGATCATCCGATAAACTTATACCCAAGGGAATAAAGTCCCATAATTACTTTGGTGATGCTCTCTTCTCCTTCAAAGTAACCAAACAGTGGAACCTGTTACCCCAGAATATCTTAAAAAACACAGATGGTCATAGTTTCAAACAACTCCTAAAGGAATACCTTACTCAACAATGGCTATGCTCCTGTAATACTCCTGACTAGTTTCTCATGCCATCAATCAAATGTTTTCTTTTCTGCTATCTTCTCCTTGTCTTACTTCTACCAAATGAAAATACCACAATGTTTTTTATATATCTAATGGGTTTTATATTACTGTCTGTAGTAAGGCTTAGGAAATGTAATGTTTTTCTGTTTTACACTCCTTTTTGCAAATTGTGATTGTTGGGAACTGTCAAACTTTTTGTATATTGTTTGTAAATCTTTTTAAAAAATGTTGTAGTCTTTTTTGTACTATTGTTATGGAGCTTTTCTCCCCGGGTCTCCGTTGAAAACAGGCTACTTGCCCAGCCAGACTCTACCCGGTTAACAAATATAAAATAAATAAATAAATAAACTCAGATAACATCACAGAAGGGTAGAGCAATGGATCCTCAAATTAAGGAGAAACCAGTGGAGGGTAAAACATCTGATCAGTTGCCATATGAAGATACTTTGGAGCCTTTCATAGGAAGCCAGTGCAAATGATCAGTTGAAGTTGCACAGCAAGAGAAGGAACAGGAAACTGTGACAACTCTGACACAGTCAATATTGTGGAGTGATAGGCCAGCGAGCTCCCATAAGAAAGAGCAAAGGATAACACAGGATAAGACTGAAGAGAATGTGACACAGGAAGATGCTCTGGAACTTTCTATAGAATGCCTGCAGAAATTGTAGAACAAAGAATGTGCCCTCAGTTTAGAAGAAAATGATCTAAGAGAAGAGTTGCTTGATTTAATAGCCATGGACAGACATATTTAGATCAATGAAAGAAATAGATTACAGAAAGTCAAAAAAATCCAAACAGTTAGAAGTCTGACAAAACAAATGAGCACAGTAATTAAGACTATCCATAGAGATTTGTGTGATATAACAGAAGTACATAGAATATATTACTGTGCAGCTAAATTAGTAACAGATAAAGTCTTACCACAAAAACATGGAGTAGTAAGGGAAAGGAAGGGGAGAAAGTGAATGCCATCACAGAAGTATCGAATAGAGAAAACTATAAAGCAATTAAGACAAGAAGTGTCACTGTTAGAAGAGTTTAGAAGAGGGAACAGATCAACAAACATACTCAGAAACGTGATAAAAGCAATGCATAATATCTGAACAGATAAGGATCTATCGTGCACTATCACAAATAAACTAAATATATCAGCACAGGCAGAAAAACTTAAAAGATATCCAGAAAAATATAAAGGAAAAGTACAAAATAAGCAATTTATTGAGGACCCAAAAACATTTTATAGAGAATTGGGAAACAAGATAAAAGGAGTTGAAACACCGCAAAAGAAAGAAGAAATAAATACATTTTGGAGAAATATCTATGATGAACCTGTGGAACTTAACAAAGATGCTAAATGGATAGATGAAGTAAGAGAAAGAATAAGAAGTTCAAATGTATAGTATATGAAATGGGATGAAGTAACGGCCAGAGAGATTGAAAGAAAGTTAAGAAAAGCTCCTAAATGGAAAACCCCAGGCCCACATGTAGTACCTAACTTCTGACTAAAACTATTAACATCTTTACATGAAGACTTAGCCATGAGTAAGAACTATTTATATGTGCACCCTGAACAGATGCCAGCCTGGTTAACAACAGGAAAAACAATACTCCTACTTAAGAGAAAACTTTCAAGCTATCCTAAAAAACATAGACCGATAATTTGCCTTCTGAAGATTTATAAACTATACACTGGAATTTATGCCAACAGAGTTTATAGTCATTTAGAAGAAAACTCAATCATGGCAATAGAAGAAAGGGGCAATAAAAGAAATTCATATGGAACAAAGGATCATTTGCTGCTAAAGTCATAATGGAGAACTGTTAAAAGGGGAAGAATCTAAGCATGGCATGGATAGACTACAAAAAAGCATTTGACAGTATCCCACATTCATGGATAAAACAGTGCTTAAAAATGTATAAGATACATCCTACACTGATCTATTACATTACAGCCATCATGAAATAGTGGCAAACCACTTTGCAGTTAAATCATGATAAAGGACAAATTATTATTCCAGGGATAAAAATTCAAAGGGAGATTAGGTCATGGCTACAATTTGCCTCCCAGAAAACAACAAAGTGAAAAGACTTCTCATCTTCTTTTTGTAGATGATTTATAACTGTACAATTCATCAGATGAGGAACTGAAAGCACAACTGCAAGTGGTCAACACTTTTTTCAGCTGACATGAGAATGTCATTTGGTCTTGATAAATGTCCAAAGCACCTTTAAAGCTAGAAAGCTGCAGCACCAAGAAAACATCAGTTTGGGACAGGAATGTGATATAAAAGAACTTGTGCAAGAGGCAGTGTATAAATATTTGGGAACTGATGAAGGATCAACAATAAAACATGAACAAATGTGAATAAAACTTATTAAAGAATATTTTACAAGACTAAAATTAATATTGAAAACAGCCTTGACATCTGGGAACAAAGCCCAAACTATAAAACAATTTGCTCTTCCTGTCCTAACTTACAACTTTGGAGTGATTAATTGGCCCCAAAAGGTGTTGGATAGGTTGGACAGGAAAACAAGAAGGACACTTCATGCTCCTCAAATGATTTATAAAAATCAGTGCATACCAGCATTATATATTCCTCATTCTGAAGGAGGTATGGGCCTCCTGAAAACTTATTACATGTATAGATTTGCAATCGTGGGACTACATATATATATCTGCTGACGTCACAAGACCCAAATGTAGTGAAAGTTTTGAAACATGAGGAGAATAAGTTCTAAGAGGACTTCCCTGCATAGTTTAGCAGAAGCATATCAGCGTCAAGCAGGAATGGAAACCAAACAAGAAGTAGATAAAAATCAGGCAGCAAATGATGGTGCCAAAAAATCAAAAGAAAGAATATAAGGTGAAGGATCAGATGAGAAGGCAAGAGATGTGCGAAATGCACAAATATAGCTACAAGTATAGAAAACTCTTTGAACAATCTCATGGTGATCAGGATCAAATGCAGGAATGGTTAACGAGAGGTAAATTTAAACCAAAAGACGAAAGGTTAATATTGGCAGTCCAAGACAGTGGACTATGTAAACGATGATTTACAAAGTCCATTGAACATGTGGAAGAAACAGATAAATGTAGGTTTCGTAAGACAGAATTGGAAACAATGGCACATCTTTTTGCTGGTTGTGATATACTAATGTCAGAAGGATTGTATACTGAAAGGCATAATAATGTGACAAGACTGTTACATGGGGGACTGTGCAAACTTTATAAAAGTGAAGTAGCTGAAAAACACTGGAAACATAAGCCACAAAGCATCATAGAAAATGAAGAAGTTTATATCACATGGGATCATCCATTACCAACAGTTCAAAAAATAGACGTGCGAAAATCAGATATAGTAGTCCATAAAAAGAATACAAAAGTAGCATGGATCATTGAAATGCTACACCCAGTGACTACAGTGTCTTACATACAGAGACGCAAAGTCATAAAATGCCAGGATTTGCAGGCAGAAATGAGGCAATGTGGAAGAAGGATACCCAGACAGTTCCATTAGTAGTAGGAGCAACAGGTCTTATAAAAAAGAATTTATAATCATACTTAGATATGTTACTGATAAATGTAACTCTGTACAAATTGTAGAAGGAATCATTACTGGGCACATTGTGGGTACTGCAAAGACACTTCTGGCTGACATCAAAGATTGAAACAATACTAATTTCATGAACTTTAATCATAATTTGACTCAGGAATGGGGCCATTCCCATCATGGTATTAGAAACCCAAAAGACTTGGAGAAATTAAAAAAAGGAATAAACTTCTGTTATATCTCTGTTACCAGTAGATTCAGAGCCCTGGTTTTAGTTCTGTTATTACGTTTATCTTCACAATATAGAGTGAGTCATATGACAAACATTGGCTGTTTGCAGTATAAAAACTCTCTTTATTGGGTTTATTTTATTCACAGCATTTCCCATGCTGCATGTTGTCATGAGTCTGAATCAATAGGTTACATTTTTACTGAGGCACCAAATGATGTAAAAGTAATACTTTTATTTCTTTTTCGCCCAAAGGGTTTAGGTTTATGTCTTACTGTATTGTCAATTTCCCTTGTTTGACTTCTCTCTCTTTTGCGCTGGCATTGATTGGGCTCAGTTTCTCTACTGTCTTGTTCTTTCTTTTCCATTTTAGAGCTTCGAGATCAGCTGAGCGGTTTTGTTCTCCATTTCAAATGTCAGTGTGGCATATTGTCCCTTCTGTAACACCATACTTCCCCAACAGTTGTATTCTTCACAATGTTTCCACTTCACGGTTTTGATGGCATAAAGCTGTTTGATACTCATCATTTTGTTCCACAAGGTGTATCTCTTTCACTGACTCAGTTAATGAGTTTTCATTTACAGGAAGACTTTCCTTTTCCTGTTGTAAAAGAATAAGGTAACCACTGTTCTTTCTAGTCTGTTTACTATTTTTATCTTGAGACTTTGGATTTGCAGGTCTTACTGAGAAGAACTTATACCAGACTCAAGTGTTAAGTCTTAGTCTAGATTCTAAAGGTTGACTAGATTCAACATTAAGTATATCCACTTCTAGTTTGATTTAGGTTTGTCTTTGCAGCCCTGGGTTCTATAATTGTCTGCTGCATAATTTTTATTTTTATTTTTATTTTATTTTATTATACATTTGTTTACAGGGAAAGTCCAACTGCACAAGGAGGTCCAGGGAGAAAAGCTCCAACAGCAGAAAAAGTGAGCAAAGCTAGTATAATTATAGTTATATAGAAGGAGAAGTAGTTTGATTAGGTGTAGAGATATAAATCAAACAGATCATAATATAACATTTCAGGACAATATTTTTCAGTGTTCATAGATTACAGTGCATTGTGTAACAGCAATATTAGACACAAAATTACAGTACATGGTATATTAGCAATTTTAGATAATATTTTGTGAGTATACAATCAAAGTACAAGTTCAGAGGTAGTAGAAATTTTGAAGTAATCTTTACTAGATCAAGGGAAGCTGGATGAAAAAGGATAAGCTTTCTTAACCTGGATTAGAGCAAGAGCTTATCCAAGATGTATTTAAATGTGTCTTAAGGATCTCTTTGAATTTTGGAGTGCTGGTGGTAGTTTTTATGTTTAGGGGAGAGAGAATTCCACAGTTTAGGTATATAATTGGAATAGAGAGCTTCTCCGGCCATGTTGTTAGCTTTAGTTATTTTTTAATAAAGATTTGTTGATGGAACGAGGGACATGATTGGCAGACTATGGTTGAATGAGGTTAAGGAGAGTAGGAGTTTTGTCTGGTTGATAGAGTAATTGAGGAGCCATGGACAGTTGGTTGTAGGCTAGGAGGTTGGGCAATTCTAACCAAGAGAGTTGTTTCAATGTTATGCATTGATAAGATCTATAAGTAGATTCAGTGGCAACCTTTGCAATTTTGTTGTAGCAAGTGTCAAGTTAGCTTAGATCAGATTTGTTGATGTTGGTGAGAATTGGTGATGCATATATAAGAGTAGTGACTAGGTGAGTTCTAAGATAGTGATTTTTGTGCTCTGTGTGAGGATTTGTTTATGTCTCTACAGAGATCCAAGTTTTTTATGTACTTTTTTATTGACTAGGCTATGTGTATGTCATATTTCATTTTGCTGTCTATGATTACTGGAGTAATAATTATTTGTTGATGTTATATTAAAGGATGGGGAGGGAGGGCCATTGGCTCTTGTAGGTTGAAAAAGCATACGTTTAGTCTTATTCGGGTTAAGAATGAGCTGAGCATTAGCAAGCCATGATTCTACTTGTGAGAATGGTTGCTGCTTTACATGCTGTAGTTGTTGGAGAGTGGGAGCAGCATATGTTAGAGCTGAATCATCTATATACTGGACCAGAGAAGCATGTGTGGCAGAAGTACAAAGAACTCAGAAATCAGACCAAGCAGCACATTAATAAAGACAAAAGAGACTGTTACTATAAAAAAGAAACACAGCACCAAAACTAAGAAGCAAAGGGAAGACCACCGGCTCAGCTTTCAACAACAGTACAACACCAAATGTTCCTTCTAAATTTTAAAGTATTTCTTGTTTACATTTAACAACACATATTTCAATGCGTTTTGGTTCTGGGGTATTTATTCACATACATTTCCTTATAAGGTTTAGGTCTTAATTTATTACATTTAAATTCAATGCTTCCAAAGATGGACTTATGATGGTTGCATCTGGTTAGACAATTTGTATTACTTGTTCACACCAAGTAATATGTTTTTTGGTGGCACATTTTTTATAAAGATGAACATTATTTAGTATGTGGCTACAAAATTTTTTTATTTTTGTACAGTTTACTCAGTATGAATGCAATTTTATTTTAAATTATACATAGACTTTTTAAATTATGCAGTTGTATGGATGTTTAATGAATATTGGTTTTATAAGTACCACAGCACTTTAAACATGAACTAGGTTATTTGAAGGTAACAACAACTGTTTTTAATTTTTTAATTGATTAATTCTTCATGATCTAATTAATGGGTTTGGCCTATTAAGAGTGTTATATATGCTGAATGGCCATACAGTTATTTCACCTTGAAAAAGCCTGAGACTCTCAGGCGAAAGCGCTTGGGTTTATTGTTTTGTGAATAAAGAAGTCTTGTTCCAGTCTTAAACATTTATGTGCTGGTTTATCTGTTTTTGCAGACAAAAGGCTTGTGAAGGAGTATACTCAGTGATTGCTGCTCCCATAAGAAGGAACATTTGGTGTTGTACTGTTGTTGAAAGCTGAGCCGTTGGTCTTCCCTTTGCTTCTTAGTTTTGGTGCTGTGTTTCTTTTTTACTGGTTTCCATGGCGGAGGATCCAATGTGCTCAGAGCTTCTCAACACACCTAACATTCTACGGGAAGAGCTGGACGAAGCCCCCGTTACACGTAAGGAATTCAATCAAGTACTAACACTACTTACGCAAATTAGCAACGCCTTGGTTGAGCAAGGCAGTAACAACTTTTCTGCTATCCCTTGTAATCAACAACAAGGGGCACGAAGTAAACGGAGGTTTCCATCCGCACAGGAGCTGAATGGCGCTGATGTCCCGAGGGTTACAACGGCAATGGACAATCGGAATCCTTGCCCTCAAGATGGCAACATACATAGCAGCAATAGATTGAATGGTGGGCTCCCTGACAAGGAGTTCAACTTTAAAGCATGGACAGAATTTCAACCGGTGTTTAAACAAGGTACTTTTGATAGTAGCGTTGAACAACTTGACATTGATTTTGACATTTTCAACAAGAAACTGTATGCTTACAAAAATTCTCAACTGGAAATTAATTACCTAAGAGAGTGTATTAAGTTACAAAGAGTCCCTAAAGGACTCCGTTGTTACAAATTTCCCAGTAATGCCACCACAGGTTCTGTTTTGTATTCGCAACTGGTGGAATTATTTAATCGCACAGGACTAGAGATGCTAGAATTTATGGTACAAGATTATCAGAACAAATGTAACACTATGTTGAATGACTTGACTCTGCTTAATGATAACATTGTAAAGTACAAAAATTTTTTAAGACACAAAATAAAGTACGATGAAGTTTTTAAGGAGGTTGACCAACATTGCCTTAAAGTATTAGACAGGAAAGCCAAGAAACTAGATAGGGACTTGGCAGAATACAGGGAGGGTAAAGCTTACCCTAATTTTAGTAAGCAGAAACAGGGTAACTTAATCATGGAAAGTTTTGACAATGGTGCAGGTAGGCAGAATTTTCTTAGTACACCTAACACAGAACCACTCCGTAGGAGTGAACGGTTAGCACAAAAAGGAGGTGTTAACCCCCCACAGGTTTTTCAATTACCCCAGGGCAGACCAATGGGGAGGAACAACAATACCCCTTACCAACAGAATTGGGGGAGGGGTCGCAATTAACAGAGGTTTCTGTGGACCCTATTGTTGACATAATGAATCTTACAAGTCCTACTTGTAACCACATAGTGGTCACACATAACAACTTTAGTATTTACAATTTCACTAGTGTTTTAATCACTTCAGATTTTTTTGAACTTTTTACTAAGGGCTTGCATTACATACCTTCAAGGCCTTCATATTTGCCAAAACGTCTTATTGAACTAAAACTTTTTATTAGGAACTTGAATCTCTCTTTGTATTTTAAAGGCCAAGAAGCTCCATCTAATGACATTAGTAGACGTAGCACATTTAATCCCCCTACACACCCTGGCTTAAGAATGTTTGAAGAATTGTTGGAAAAATCTTTTAGAATGAATCCAACAGGACACCATTATTATTCTTCACCCAATTTTGATAACCATCTATATGGAATTGTTGAACTATTGAGGAAAGAAAAATCAGGGTTATGAAGCCTGACAAAGGGGGAGGGGTGGTTCTTATGTATTTTCTTGATTATGAAAACGCTATGCATAACATACTACAAGACACAGACACATACGAACAAGTTTCAAGGAACGAATTAAATGTTGCTTATGCTAGAATAAAATACACTTTGAATAACCACCTACTCCAAGGGGCAATTAATGAGAGTTTATTTAATTATCTAAATGCCCCTAACCCCAAAATTCCTATTTTGTTCAGAATACCCAAGGTTCACAAAGGTATTGAACCCCTCAAATTTAGGCGAATAGTGGCCGGAGCGGGAAGTATCACTGAACCCTTGGGCAGATTTGTCGAACATAATCTGAAACAGTTTGTTTCTACACTTCCCTACATCTGTAGAGACTCTTGGGAATTTTTAGCTAGTATTCCAGCAGGCATTTGTAACCCTGGTTTGCTCATGGTAACTATAGATGTTATAGAATTATTCCCCAGCATACCACATTCCACAGGTATGGATTGGTTTACTGAGGTTCTTGCCAAAGAATCTGGCTTAAGTAACAGCTTAGTCAACCTCTTGGCTGAATTCATGAACACTATTTTACATAATAATTTCATTTACTTCAGTGGCGAGCTTTTTAGGCAGAACAAGGGAGTTGCCATGGGCTCTCCGTGTGCATCATCATATGCAAACATCATTTTGCATAAATGGGAACAATTATACATCCACTCAACAAAATGGCAAGAATTTATTCTATTTTATAAACATTATTTGGACGACATCTGCATTTTGTGGCAGGGCACAAAGGAAAGCTTTCTTGAATTTTTTGGTTACATCAACTCTACAACGGAATTTTTATCGTTCACATACGACCTTAGTGAAGATTCCCTGCATTATTTGGATGTGTTATTAACCATAGATAGAGTGAGCCACCAGTTTCAAACACAGGTATTTAGGAAGAGCACTTTTCTAATGCTTTTTTGCATTATGACAGCTCTCATCCTTTTTACATCAAAAAAAGAATAATTAAAGGCCAATTGATACGAGCCTCTAGGATGTGTAGCTCACTTGAATTGTTTTTGAAAGAGACTAGGTTCTTGGCAACTATGTTTGAGGAGAGAGGCTACCCGTCCCATCTTATAAACTTTTTAATTTTGGAAATTAAAGGAAAAAGGGATTCAATTTACCCTCCACTTTTAAGTAAAGGGCTTCCCTTACCTACAAACATCAAATTAGGGCAGGTTGACTCACAAAAGAGTTTTACTTACACATACTCTGGTGATGCACATTTCATTGAGGACACTATGCGCTCTTTCTGGCCTATTTTAACATCTCAGGATGACATCAAACCATTTATACCAGAAAAACTACATTTTACCAGGAAGCGAGACATAAATTTAAAAGGAATGTTTGAACAGGCCCCTAATTTGTGGTATTCTGGTGTAGGTAATTTGTCACACAGAAGAAATGGTTCATTTAAATGTGGGATGTGCAATCAGTGTAGTCATATGTTAAATGATGACCACATATTTATACCATCTAGAAATTGCACACTGAGAGCCCATGGACACCACACATGTAATTTGTTTGGTGTAGTGTACCTGGGTACCTGTTTGTCCTGTCATGGTTTTTATATAGGTAAAACTGTGAGAAAGCTAAAGAAGAGAATATATGAGCATTTTTACGAGATTGAAAAAAGAATAGAAAGTAACGTGTTTTTTAAGCACTCATTAATTTGTACTGACATGTCCATAAAATTTTTCGTCCTAGAGCGAGTCCAGCAGGACCCGAGAGGTGGGGATTGGGAGACCTTTCTGGAAAGTAGAGAGTTAGTATGGCAGCTTAAACTAGATGCCACAAGGCATCCAGGCATGAATGACAGTACTAGTCTAAGGAGCATACTTAAAATGAGGAGGAATAAATTGTAATTTTAAAGTATTTCTTGTTTACATTTAACAACACATATTTCAATGCGTTTTGGTTCTGGGGTATTTATTCACATACATTTCCTTATAAGGTTTAGGTCTTAATTTATTACATTTAAATTCAATGCTTCCAAAGATGGACTTATGATGGTTGCATCTGGTTAGACAATTTGTATTACTTGTTCACACCAAGTAATATGTTTTTTGGTGGCACATTTTTTATAAAGATGAACATTATTTAGTATGTGGCTACAAAAATTTTTTATTTTTGTACAGTTTACTCAGTACGAGTGCAATTTTATTTTAAATTATACATAGACTTTTTAAATTATGCAGTTGTATGGATGTTTAATGAATATTGGTTTTATAAGTACCACAGCACTTTAAACATGAACTAGGTTATTTGAAGGTAACAACAACTGTTTTTAATTTTTTAATTGATTAATTCTTCATGATCTAATTAATGGGTTTGGCCTATTAAGAGTGTTATATATGCTGAATGGCCACACAGTTATTTCACCTTGAAAAAGCCTGAGACTCTCAGGCAAAAGCGCTTGGGTTTATTGTTTTGTGAATAAAGAAGTCTTGTTCCAGTCTTAAACGTTTACGTGCTGGTTTATCTGTTTTTGCTGACAAAAGGCTTGTGAAGGAGTATACTCAGCGATTGCTGCTCCCATAAGAAGGAACATTTGGTGTTGCACTGTTGTTGAAAGCTGAGCCGGTGGTCTTCCCTTTGCTTCTGACTTTTACTATAACCCTACCTCAGCCTTGAGATCTAACCCCAAAATATTTTGGAACTCAATAAACCACGTACTACATCCTGGTGGCCTCTGCTCCCCCACTCCATGCTTTGATAAGACACCTGAAGATGCTGCCTCCACCTTCAACACCTATTTCATTGACTCTATATCCAAGCTATTTAGCCCCAAAGCCAACTGCTCTACATTTAATAATAATATTTCAAACCACTCTGTTCCAGATCCTACTACACTCTCATCTAATTCTTTTTGTCTCAAACCTATACCAACCAGCCTCATCATATCCCTACTCTCCAAACTTAAACCACGCTCAGCATCTGCCGACAATATTCTTTCCCTTTTCCTTCAGTTAGCAGATGACTCTTTTGCTGTCCCTGTCTGTATCTTAATCAACCGCTCCATCTTGGAGTCCAAAGTTCCTTCCATCTGGAAACAATTCTTCACCTTACCTATACACAAAGGAGGTAACACCTCTGAAATCACAAATTTCAGACCAATCACCATCCTCTGACCTCTCTCTAAAGTTCTAGAAAAATGCATACATAAACAAGTTATGCACTACTTACTCCATGGAAATCTGCTCACACCTACTCAGCATGGGTTTCAACCTAAGCATAATACCACTGCTGCCTTAATATCTGTCCTTAATACTATCTCTCTATGCAGAGATAACAACAAACTTGTCTGTTGCCTATTCTTAGACCTCTCTAAAGTGTTTGACACTGTCTCTCACCCTCTTCCTCTGCACAAACTGACCAACCTTAACTTCTCCTCTGCTACTGTTGCTGCATGGTTTTCCAGCTACCTCACTGACAGATTTAAAGCAGTTAAGTGGTAATCTGCACTCTCCCCTCTTCTCCCAGTTAAAATGGGGGTCCCTCAGGGTTCTATCCTTGGTCCACTACTTTTCAACATCTTTACAAATCTTCTTCATTCTTCTTGTCCTCAGTCATCACTGGTTCAATACGCTGATGACTCTACTGTCATCACTATTGCTGATTCTCCCTCTGAACTCATCTCTGCCACACAAACTTCCTTTAACTCAATAGAAAACTGGCTCTCTGATAGCCAGCTTATCCTTAACCCAAAATAACCCTAAACTATTACTTTTTCTTCCTAAAAACTACAACCACATTAAATCCACCTTCTCAATTCTGTCTCTTAATAGCACCCCCATCGAGGTGGAATCTAGCACCAAACTCCTAGGTATCATCATTGATGACCAACTTAAATTTGACTTACACATTAACAACTTTATCAAGAAAACTCATCAGAAACTAGGGCTCCTCTACCGCAACAAAAGGTTTCTCACCAGTGAAGCTAAAGTAACACTCTCTTATGCCTACCTCCTACCCAGTCTATTGTATGGCTCTCAGATTCTTACTTGTCTTAACTCCACACTCCTAGCCAAACTTGAATCTACCTACAACAAGATAGCCAAATTTGCTGCCCATCAAACTTATGTCCCATTACTGTCTGTCACTCAACCACCTAAACTGGCTTGAATTACCTCACCAGTTTCTTCTCTCTCAGCTCCAGATCATCCACTCTTATCCTTTACCAGCCTTCCTACTGTCCTACCCTATCATCTCTCATATCCCACTATTTACCTGATATATCCCTCTGGAGCTCTAACCTAGATCTGCTACTAATCCACAAACCTAAAACTAAGAATGGATGCAATCTCTATAGCTATAATCCTTCCAAGGCCTGGAACAAGCTCCCACTAGAAATCAGGTCCCTTAAGCAACTTAATCAATTCAAAGTAGCCACTAAAGAATACCTGCTAAGCCAATGGACCTGCCACTGTACTCACCCCCCCTGTAAATATCTCATCACCCCTAACCACATTCCAGTATCTGCTCCCCATCTACTTATCATCATAACTTTCTCTAACTTCCTAGACCTATTCTCTCATTAATCATTCTATATCTTCATCCTAAGCACACTACTTATATACCTTTCTGGATGATGTAAGTTTTTAAATCTAGTGAAAAAACTATTATTATTCTTTTGTAAATTTTTGTTTTTCATGTATAAGTTTTCTTTGACTATTTTATGTAATTTTGGTGATGATTATTTACTTTTATAAATGATAATCTGTATAGCCTATGGAGCTTTTCTCCCCGGGCCTCTACTGAAAAAGGGCTACTTAGCTCAGTCAGACAAACCCGGTCAACAAATGTAAAATAAAAAATAAATAAATAAAATAAATAAAAGTATGTAAGTTGTTAGTAAACAGGGTGAAGGGAACAGGCCCCAAGATGGAGCCCTGTGGCACTCCCACAGTAATTAGCAGAAGAGGAGAGAGATTTTGCTGCCATTTAACTGCTTGCTGCCATCCAGCAAGGTAATCCTGGAACCACGTTATTGCAGAGTGATTAAGATTAAGATTGGAAAGAACTGTTATAAATTTGTTATGAGAAATAGTAATGAAAGCCTTGGATAGATCAAGGAATATGGATGACACTAGTTTGCCTTAATTTCTGTGGAGACTTACTGTGTTAGTAAAGGCCATCAGAGCAGTAGTAGTGCTATGTTTTGGCCAAAATCTGTGCCAAATATTTGAAAGAAGATTGTTAGCTAGGAGATAGGTAAGTAATTGAGAGTGGATACATTTCTCTAAGATTTTGGATAAGGGGGATACGATTGCAACAGAACAGTAGCTGGATAGTTCAGTTGAGCTACCACCTTTCAGACATACTAGTCAGGCCTTCAAAATCAGTTCTGCTTAGTTGTTTGAAAGCCTCGGCTGATTTGCACATTAATCTCCTCTCTTAGCTCCAGAATAATAATGAATTTCTGTTTGAGAAAATGATCTTCCTTTTGCAGGTTTGTTAAGGCAGTATGACCTTCTGGTATCACCTTAGTATAAGAAGCAAGGGCTGACAAGCATTGTTTTAATTTACTGCTTGTTTCCCCTCAAAGATTTCATTTGGATTCTATTTTTAGCCCCCAGACTTATATTTAGCTCAAAAATGGCATCATATTGTTTGCCCATCATACTATGCATTTTTTTTTCTTTTCTTCCTGCTAGTATAAAAACAAAGCTTTTGTTCTTTTTGATTTATTTTTTGTTCTAGCTCATGGACCTGATTACTAACTTGACTCATCTCTCAGATGCCCACACTCTTCTTCACTCTCCCTATTGCGTACTCACCCTTAATCACAGCACAGTGTGCCTCACCCTGCCTCATATGGTGGGTAAAAATAGTGTAAGTGCAGATTATCATTATCTGTCTGATCTATTGAATACCTGCCAAGCACCCGAGTCTTCCACAAAATGTTACTATACATTACCTATGTTACTGTGTCACTTCTGACTCCTATATTATTCTATTGTATATTGTTAAATGCTGTTATTAACTCTCTAAATAATCTCTTAATTATGTACATTGTTTTTTATTTTGGAGCTTTTCTCCCTGGGCCTCCACTGAAAATGGGCTCATTTCTGCCCAGTGGACTTTCCTGGTTAACAAAAGCAAATAAATAATAAATAATAAAAAATTAAGTGTATTTATCTTACTGTTGTATCTCTGTATTTCTTTATATACAGCTTTTTTTTTCGGTTCTGCACTGGTCAGTACCAACTGCTTATTTTCATTTACATTTTCACATTTCTTTTGTTGTTTAAGGTGGTCCCATCACTATTGTTAGCATGTGTTAATGCCTCTTGGAGTTATGCCTTTACTAATTCATTCTCAGTTTGTACATTCTGATACTTTACTTTTAGATCAAGTAAGGCATTGTCAATTTTTATAGCAGCT